>NC_062519.1:1637758-1652758 GCF_022655615.1 Tachysurus fulvidraco | reverse complement strand
GCGGAGTCTCAGACAGAGTGCTGTCATTCAAGCATGCTCATTAGAATAATAGGCCACACCCACGAGTCTGATCGGTGACTTCAGCTTTGAGAGATTCATCATATTTCTGTCTTGCTTTTCTTATTCAGACTTTGCTTAGTCTATAATGCAAATAGAACCAACGTTTGGTATCA
Source organism: Tachysurus fulvidraco (assembly GCF_022655615.1). NCBI lineage: Eukaryota > Metazoa > Chordata > Actinopteri > Siluriformes > Bagridae > Tachysurus > Tachysurus fulvidraco. The sequence goes on along the minus strand of NC_062519.1, from coordinate 1,652,585 downwards.
ATCAAAGATTTTTACTTAACATCATATTTATGCCATATTTCCTGTGACTTTTAAAGTTATGAGAAATGATGGTAGAGAAGCAGAGAGCTTTATTTAAATAGATTTGCTCTGTGTGGACCAAGTCTCCAGGCAATAGTTCAGCAGAAACAGAGAGAGCTTGTGTACTTACATTAAAACTGTAGCCATTGAGATGCAAACGCCTTTGTAATGCGATGTCACCATGGGGCGACAGAGAGAGAGAGAGAGAGAGAGAGAAAGAGAGAGAGAGAGAGAGAGAGAATGCTGCATGGGCGGCTGGGGCCACAGGAAGTAGCGTGTGGGCGGTAAATTGGAGCTCCCCCCTGCCTTTCTGACGTCAAAGCTCATGAGAAATGTGTGAGCAGAGGGCGGGATGGATGGATGAGGAGAGAGCGGGGGCGAACGAGTGGGCCGGAGTGAGAAGGGCGTCGCATTGACTCATAGAAAGACAGAGTAAAAATAAAACGCGTGGGCAGGGGAAGGGTGCAGTCTCTTTTATTTCCTCCTCTTTTCCTCCCTTAAGCTTAATGAGGAAAAGATGAGCTCAGTAACATGTATTCTTCAATTTCTTCATATCTCTTACTTTCACTCTCTGAATGTAAAAACATAAAACACAGTGACGGGGTGAGGATTTCACTGTGACTGTCACTCGTCCGGCTCCTGTAATCCTCCCTCGCTCGTCCTTTCTCTCCTCCACGCTTACACAAGATCACTGGATTGACAGCTCAAACTCCTGCCCTCTATTTGCCATGGCTGATATATTTGTGAGAAAAAAAAAAAAAAACACCAACAACCGAAAACATGCCCATGTTTCATGCAGCAGTATTGCACAGGTCACGATTAGGATCAGGATAAGACAAGTTAAGGATTTATTTAGCATCTGTTCATATCGTATAGTGTATTGTCTTTTTTTTTACTCTCTTCATTATGGCTGTATTGGATTTGACTGGTTTTTAACAGTAATTATTTAATGAAGACAAAAGAATAAGAAACCATCTTAAACATGAACCTTTCATATTTTTTCTTGACAATATATTTCAGATTTTTTACCATCATTCTGGCGTCTCTAAGTCAAGAGCATTAATCAGAGGTGATTATTAAAGGTTTGGGGCTTGTGTAGTTTTCTTGTGATACTTTTAATTTACACACCAATACAGCAGCTCTGATAGCTAATACTTGGTCAGTTAACTAATAACCCAAGTTTACGATCTTCACATTTGTTGCCTTATGTTTTTATTACCATAATCTCTTTAATGAAAGATTAGAGTTACATGCCACTGCCTTTCACTACTTTACGAACCTTCTTGGTTCATAATAAGAGATAATACATGTGAAAAAGGGGAAAAGGATTTCTTTATAACGTTTACATTTTGATCACTTCTATCCTAAGCTCATGTTGCTAAGCACAACTCATATTCAAAGGCAGATGCTAGCTTAAAAAAAAGCATCAACAATTATATATAATATTAATTATATATACAATATTGAATTTTTACAAATCAAATATATTGAAGACCTGCTTCTGAACTCTTATTTTGAAACTCATCCTAAACTTTATAAAACCTTTATTTTAGGAAACATGGAGACAAATTGTGAAAAGTTTCACTATTAAGAAAATTTCAACACACTACAGTTATTACATCATAACAAACAAGAGCCAATCAGGTTCTAATATGCAAATGGGACCAAGCAGCACAAACAGTTTTTATTCAAATATACAAAAACAATTTAAGTTCTTTAATAAGACATTTTAGGTGTTTTCTGTTTTCACAGTTTGTTCTGTGCTTCATTTCAAGTTTGCATCATTTTTGTTCTGTTCATTTGAAGTCTCTGTCAAAATGGACATAAAGGACATTGTGTAAAAGCGATTTCTTCTCCTCCTCGCAGAGCCGGAGGGCCGAGCATCAGACAGACGAGGTTTAAATGCATCCCAACAGAGCAGCAGCCCTGCCAGCACCAAAGACGACCCTTAAAGGGACACCAGCAGGAGCCAGAAGTTGCCTTGCTGCTCAACTCAGGTCTCATACGACTCGAACCCTCCGGAGATTTTTACACCTGCTTTCCCAAAACTGTCTCATGTTAGCTAGCACATCACAGGTCCAGTGTTAGAATGTTATTCAATTGTGAGTCAGTGGCTGGATGAAGATGTGTGTTGTAGATCAGACTGATAGTCTGAGTTTAGTACAGTTCAGTGAATTCTCAGGGGGGCGTGGCTTCATACAACATTAATAAGCTGATGCATGATCAGCCATGACAACCATACAATACAAAACAGTTGTTATGCAATGCGGCAAAGACACACGTGTACACACACACTCACACACACACACTCACAAACACACACACGCACAAAAAACTACTAAACGCACAGACGACACGCCTCCTTTTCTTGGACTGACAGACACAGAAGCCATACCTTCTTCCTTGGGACTGCATTCACTCTTTACTTTGGACTAATCTTCATCAATCTTCATCACCGGGACTAAACAAAGGCCACGCCTTTTTTCCTGCAAACTGTCCATTACAGAGGCCACACCTCCTTTATCAGGACTGACATAAACAAAGGCCACGCCTCTTAACTGAGACAGAAGCTGGGATGTCTCTTTCCCTGAAACTAGAATTTAATTCAATTAAATTTTATTGTCACAAAGCAGCTTTACATGTATATGAAATTGTTCATTAGCCATAATAGACACAGAGGCCACGTCCCCTTCATTGGAAAATTGTTTAGTTCTCTGAACCCACACACTATACACTTTACAGTGCATTATAGACTTTTCTCATTTTGTCATTATGTCTGAAAGTATAATAGAGAACACCCAAAAATCCCACAGTGTATTAAGTAAGTGTCTAAATGATCTGGGACAGATTACCCATAATGCACTCTGTGCCAGACTTGGTCATAAAAGGGCAGGAAGGAGATTTACATTTCTTGTAGATACCTAGAGTATTTCTGTTGCTGTTACTTCAGTAACACAGCCGTAGGTTTAGGTTCGTGTCTGTGTCCTAATTAACGGCATGTAACTTTAGTTTAAAGACACGGTGCAGTGATAACGTACTACAAACCGGAGCTGAATCCGAGTCGCTCCGAGTGTAAAATTAGATCGTACAGTGATTAAAGGAACCGGGTTTTTAATTGTGGTTTATTAACTAAGACCATTTTAACACTAACGGATTAAACTTATACAGAATTTAAGCATATGAACTGTAGTAAAAGTATGGGATATTAGTTTGTGTTATTTTTCAAAACATTTAAAGGTAGAAAGCGAACTAGGTTTAAATCCTGATCCCATGAGGATCATCCGGGAGGTTGTATGTGTGTTTTTGTGGCATCTCATAGTAGAAATCATTTTTGTCTTAATGGCATCAGATAATTTATTTTTTAATATTCTCAATAAATGGTATTTTATTGTTTATTTCTTGTATTCGTGTTCATTATTAATTTGGGCAACACAATGAAATCTTGTGCTTGTGATTATAGACATTAATTTCCTACCGCTTATCCGAACTTCTCGGGTCACGGGGAGCCTGTGCCTATCTCAGGCGTCATCGGGCATCGAGGCAGGATACACCCTGGACGGAGTGCCAACACACGCACTCTCATTCACTCACACACTCACACACTACGGACTACGGACAATTTTCCAGAGATGCCGATCAACCTACCATGGAGGAAACCCCCGAGGCACGGGGAGAACATGTAAACTCCACACACACAAGGCAGAGGCGGGAATCGAACCCCCAACCCTGGAGGTGTGAGGTGAACGTGCTAACCACTAAGCCACCGTGCCCCCTGATTATAAACATACGGAATTTATTTTTGTAGTTTTCCAACAAGGGAAAATTTGATATTTTTCTGATATTTTTTCTAGTTTCCACTGTTACGGTATTTTTTCACTCAGTACTTGAGTGAAAACGATTATTTCAGACATTTTGAAATACATTAAATTATGTTTAAACTGTTACAGTAGATTACCTGCTGAGGTAAACAGTATCGTAATCAAAACGTCGCACGATCATTAGCACGCAGCCAAAGACCGGCCTGAACATCCGTAAGCATTCACATTACATACAGCTTGTGGTGAAATAAAAACAAATTACAGAATATATTTTTTTAATGTCCATTTTAAACAGAAATGTGACTTTAACATGAATCGACTTTTCACAGTCAAATGAATTCTGTTATTCACCACACTGTTATAGTGGAAGAGGGGGAAAAAACAACCTGGAAGTTATTCTTATCCAGGAAAAAAAGAGAATAATAATAGATGATAAACTGGGGACAGATGGGTGGTATCTACGGTAAAGCTAAGCTGTAGCGTGTGTGATCTCTGTTCACCGGATGATGCAGTGCTAAATATAGCGAGCTCCCTGAGTGGCCTGTAATGACGTCACGGCCTGGAGTTACAAGGGACAACAGGATGATGATGATGATCATCATCATCATCTTTTTCATGTGCACACGTAGTTCTGTTCTTTCCAATCTTAACACCAAATATCGTAGAGGATTAACAATAACAGCTTTATCACTCAAATATATTTCAGGAACATCTGTACACCTGCTCATTCATGCGGTTACTTACGAGAAAAAAACCTAATAAACAAACTAAAAAAACAGACAAATAAATAAATGTGTCGAGAACAAACCACTCAATGATGTGCTGTTACAGTGAACTAATTAACAAAGAGTTCATAATTGTCCTACAGAAGCACATCCCCGAGTGTGCTCTTATCACACTACAGCAATTTACAACTATTTCATTCATTCATTTCCTACCGCTTATCCGAACTTCTCGGGTGGGTCACGGGGAGCCTGTGCCTATCTCAGGCGTCATCGGGCATCAAGGCAGGATACACCCTGGACGGAGTGCCAACCCATCGCAGGACACACACACACTCTCATTCACTCACACACTCCGGACAATTTTCCAGAGATGCCAATCAACCTACCATGCATGTCTTTGGACCGGGGGAGGAAACCGGAGTACCCGAAGGAAACCCCCGAGGCACGGGGAGAACAAGCAAACTCTACACACACAAGGTGGAGGCGAGAATCGAACCCCCAACCCTGGAGGTGTGAGGCGAAGGTGCTAACCACTAACCTAGATAGCAATTACATTTGGGCCACATGTGGGTATTATCTGGCACATATGGCCTAGATGTGGCTTGGCTATACAGATATGGGCCAAATTGTGGCCATATTTGTTTTGCCATAACTTTAAAATCGGCGGGAAATGCTCTCTTGGTTCACAACTCATTTTGAGGTATATGGCCCAGATAACAATGAACACATGAGAACCATATGTGGTTGAGCTATGGCACACAGTGAGAAACACGGACTTGTGGTAAACCTTTGGCTTATACGTGGAAAAACACAGGAATCCTGAAATCAAGTGCGGCAGACATCCTCCGTCCCACACCTCAGGTTGCTATGCATCTTCCCTCCTATTGGTGGAGTGAGACTACGGCGCGAATGTGACTGAGACTCGGGCAGTGGGCGGTATTTCTGCTTTCCTCACGACTGTGTAAGCTACGTTGAGGTAAGTGATTGGCACTTTACAGTCAAATAATTGAAATATGCAGCATTATGTGTCAATATTGCATGTTATTAAGCGTTTAGTTATTAGTTTAATTGAGGAAGGGGTCAAATTAGCTAATATTTTCCTCAGTTTAACAATACAGTTTAATGTACGCTAGGGCTCCGCTGGTTTGGCGTTTTAAATTCCGATGTTTTTGGCTATAAATCAAGTTGGCCGCATATTCACAGATTGGAGTTTCCCAAGTCAATAACTCCTGAGCTAAACGCTGTTACTACACAAATAACACCTCTTTTCTATCGTAGTAATGTAGAGAGGCAGCTACAACCCAATTTTCCTAAAAATCAGCTTTCCTCCGCGGTGGACAAAATACATGTCTCTATGTGCGAACCAAGGGACCGTCTGCAAAGTGCAAAACCCGAAAAGCGAATACTAAAAACAGTCAACTTGGGAGGAATGTCTTTTTGTACAATTTTTATGTTGTTTTTTTTTTATATGAAAATATTTCCCCCAAGTAAGTGTTGTAGTATAACTATCAGGACATCAGTGATGTGTGAGCTGAATTTGGTGACAGTACAGTATTCGCTTTTCGGGAATTGCACTTCGCAGACGGTCCCTTGGAATCTCTCTTATGCTCTTAAAGTCATGCATGTCTTTTTAAAGCAGAATACATCCAGTGTAAATTTTAACCAGTTGGTGAAAAAGTATTCTAAAAATATATTCTAAAAACAATATCTAAATAATTTGTCATAAGAAATGATGGTATTATTATGGCCAACATATTGAAAAATACAATTTGCAATTCCTTTCGAAAATATACTGGAAAAATTTTTTTTGGGTCAATCAGAGGTGATTAATTATTGCGATTAATATATTAAAGGAGGAAATTTATATTAAATGATTTCCCCCCATTATCCTCCAGCTCTAACTTCCATATTGTATTGCTGCTAGCATTATTTAAATTCATCTTTATTGCAGAGACCGAGAGGGGGGGTAGGAGGGAGCGAATGAAGAAACACGAGGCCCAACAAGACACTGCCGACCCTCATTAGGCACATCAAAACACATCAATTTCTCAATTTAAGTTCTCTGTACAAGTTAATCTGATTTTTTTTGTATTTTTTTTCTGTGATTTTTTTACTCTGATTTGAATACATTCTTAAATGTATTCTTATGTTTACTCTTAATACTGTAATTTTTTAAACACTTGTTTTGAAGTAAATTGTTTTGAGTACATTTGTTGTTGAGTGTTTCATTTACTTTTAAGTTAATAAGACTTTTACATACTGTCAGCTGCATGTGTGGCACATATGGGCCAATAGATTTTAAGAGAACTCAACCATACTAAAATTGCATATAAGGCTCATATTTGGGCCACATTAAATTGTATTATTTGTCTCATGTTTGGTGAAGTTATGGCACTGCTTTGGTTCAGTTTTGACAAAAAAAGAGGTGTGCCATATTTGGGCCACATAAATTACATTTGGTTCATGCTTGGTAACCTTATGGCTCTGCTTTGGTTCAGTTTTGGCAAAGGAGATGTGGGCCATATCTGGCCCGACAAACACAAACTAATCTGGGCCACAGCTCAGCTGTTTATCTGGCCCAAATCTGGGCCAAAGGAAATTTGCTGACTGGGAAGCCACTCTACCACCCCCACAATTTACAACTATTTCAGCTTTTTATACATTTAAATGTCATAATTTATAAATCCAATTATAGACTGTCTTTAAGTTAAAAAACTTCAGCCCTGAAACCGGAGACTCCGTCCATAACTGTTTAATAAACGTGTCCTTACAGAATGCACAGCTGATGTACACATCCCATTGAACGAGCTGTTACTATAGAAACAATAACAAATGAGAAAGAATGCGTTAATATATCCTGTGATGTTCAGCTGCGGTACAGCCAGAGCTGCTGTTATAGAGAATTACAATGGAATAAAATCCAGCATATTATTATTCAGATACTGTATATGCAACAATTTCAGGGTTTAATAACGGACACAGATATCAGACTTGTGTGAGTGAAACATTTATATTTAGTTACATAGCAGTAAGGACAGCGTGATATACGGACTGAAGTGTCACTGTTGGTTTAATGCACTACATAAGCTCAGTATATAGTATGTACAGAAAAATATCATTTATACACATGATACAGTAAATGAACATATACTCAATGTGTTGGTGTAATTAGCATTTTACAATTGATTAATTAGATCATTTTCTTCTTTTAATAAACACAATGCTTGTAATAAAATGATTTAAACATCTCAAGCAGCTTAAAGACCTTTACCTCAAAACCACCCAGTGTTTAAAGGTAACGGTATCATCTGTCTCAGACGAGTGGAAAGTGTCAGGATATGTGTGTGGTGAGATGGCGGAGGAACTCTCCTCTGGTGGTGGTGTGTCCAGGGAACACGGCGTGGCAGAACTCACACACCTGCGAGTGTAGTGTGACGCGGGACATCAGCATCCCGCCCATCTCGCTCAGCATCTCACTGGTCAGGAACGATGACGACCACAGACGCTGCAGCACACACAACATTACCACAGAGAATGCAGAAAAGCTCCATAGAACCTTTTGTACTGAGGTTCTGCAGCTGTTTAACATCACATCTAATAGTGACAATCTAGAACCCCAACATGTTCTTCAACTTGTCCACCTGAGGGCAGCCTACTATGAGCTTTACAACTAAACTCTTTAGACAGCCTGGTCAGGAGTGATGTGTGCTGAATAATGCTCTCAGTTCTGCAGGAACGTTAAAGGCTGAATGTACTTTATAAACAATATAAAAACGTTTTAGGACAAGTTACATGTAGAAACCTAGACAGATCTTCAGCTTGACCTTCTGGAGGAACCTTAAAGGTTCCAGGTAGAGTTTCCCAGATAGAGAGAACCTCACTAAAAAGCAAAGAACACCGTAATAATTAAATTAATTTGATTCCTAGGTATGTACTAACAGTATGAAGCATGTCATGGATAAATGTAACCTTACAGGTTCGACACACAGCCATAAAGGATTCCAAAGAGGAACCTTTGAGGAACCCTTTTGAGGATTGTAGGTACAGAATATACAGAAAAGTAAAACTCTACCACGTTTTTCGCTTGATCTCAGGAAAATCATAATGGTTATATGTAGAACACTAGAATAAAAATCATGACCTTCTGAGGAATGCTTAGCAGCTCCAGTTTATGGGGAATTTACAACCATTTTAGAGAGAAACAGAAAGAATTTTCGAGCATGTACTAATGGAGGGAAACTTTAAGGTTCTATGTAGAGCCTTACAGAGTGTTTCCCTTTTAGAGAGGTTTTCCGAAGGCATTTTGGAAAGCGAAGAACCATCAGTTACTATATTTACTGTACATTCATATGAGAGGATAAATCAACACTCCTGAACGGTTCTATGTGGCCTACACATGGTTTCCAGACACACACACACACACACACACACACACACACACACACACACACACACACACAAACAACTTAATGAATAATGAAGGACTAATGAAGGACTCTGTAAATAACAGCCCTACAGGTGGGTTTAATTCATAACCCATCTCAACTTCCTCTAACTAATTTAGTCACAAAGGTGATATTTGTACATTAGAAACATGTAGGAAGTGAAATTAAAGAGAAAGGATGTGTTGATGTTTACCCTTTGATGTTGGTGTTGTTGTTGTTGTTGTTGTTTAGGTCTTTGGCTGCTGTGCCAGTGCTGCTCCACCTGTCGTAACTCATCCCAAATACTGCGCTCCTTCGTCTCACACCATCCCGATGCCGACGCTGCCCCATCCTCCTCCTCCTTTTCCTGCGCAGGCTCCAGGTGCAGCCTGTTTAAAGCTCCAGCAAGCGGAGAAACCACAGGATCACCTGAAACCCAAACCACACACCCACACACACACAAACACACCACAAGCACAACACAAGTGTGACAATGAAAACTAAATAGAATCAAATGTGTGTTTAATAAAATAATAAGACACAACAGCAGTGTCACATTTCTATCAAAATCTCAAGAAAAATGAAAACACACTGTGGAAAAATACACAGAGGATCTGGGACTGGTTTAGATTCTCCGCTATAACATCAACTACACACTGAACCCGGTAGAGAAATTGTGTCACTGTAACCTGAATGATGTGATGCTCATATTGTATTCAAGCTGATCTGCATTTAAACATGATTTGATTTCACACAAGAGAATAACAACAGAAAACAAGACATGACAGTGTAATGACAGTAAAGATGACAGATACCTGTAATATCTGCAGGGGGTAAAGAAGAGGTGTGTGTGTGAGCTGCAGAGGTGTGTGTGTGAGCTGCAGGAGTGTGTGTGTGTACTTCAGGGATGTGTGTGTGAGCTGCAGGGGTGTGTGTGTGAGCTGCAAAGGTGTGTGTGTGAGCTGCAGGGGTGTGTGTGTGAGCTGCAGGAGTGTGTGTGTGAACTTCAGGGGTGTGTGTGTGAGCTGCAGGGTTGTGTGTGTTAGCCATTTGTTTGTGTAAGTGAGCTTGTTGTGCTCGGTAGTCTGTGTGGTTGAACATCTCCAATCCAACACGTCTGCCCTGAACCGGCTGCCCTGGGTACAGATCTTCAAAATTCCTATTAAAGACAGGAGCCACACCTGAGGAACAACAAGACGGACATCACGTGTAAAATTAAAGAAGGCATGATCTGTGGAGGCGTGGCCTCTGTATCTGTCAATCTCGGTGAAGGAGGCGTGGCATCTGTGTCTGTCAGTCTCGTGAAGGAGGTGTGGCATCTGTGTTAGTCAGTCTTAATAAAGGAGGCGTGGCCTCTGTATCTGTCAGTCTCAGTGAAGGTGGCGTGGCCTCTGTGTCTGTCAGTCTCAGTGAAGGAGGCGTGGCCTCTGTGTGTCAGTCTCAGTGAAGGAGGCGTGGTCTCAGTTCTCAAAATGAAAAGATTTTTTCCCCAATGTTGAATTACATGGCCTGTTTTACTCGTTTACTCTGTACACGGCGCTGCTTAATTAGTGCAGTAATCTTTCGCTCCACTGAGAACATTATTAAGTTTAACATTCAAATAAAGCGTACAAATATTTTCCCTCTCTTAGTTATTCACTTCTTATCCCAGTGTAATTACTCCTAGATACGTAACACTGTTTCTGCTGTACATCCTGTATTTGTTACGTACTGAATATCCGAGATTTATATTAGCTGTGTTTATATTAGCAGTCACAGAGTCAGAGTCCTGGGTGTGAACGTACCTTGTTGTCTCCTCAATGCTTCAGTGAGATGTTGTAACATTTCAGCCTGTTTTAGACAGATTATCTGCAGACGGAGGAACTCCTGATACAAAGCGGTGTATGCTTCCTCCATCTCACGCTCGCTGTGTGTCTCGCTGTGTTTCACAGACAGTGTCCTGCTTTCGTGTTGCTCACTCTTCGTCACACTGAGTCATTCGGCTGCTTTGGGCTAGAAGAGGAACAGGGAGCAAAAGAGAAAAGGGAAGAACCGTGCAGAGCGGTAAGATCGTTAGCAGCTGGCCAGTTAACAGTCCTGAAGCTGCTTGTCTCATCATTATAACAAATAGTTTCAGTACTTTTTCTAACGTCACCTATGGAGGAAACACACACTTGTTTCACCTGCAGGCTTTATTTAGACTTTAGACAACACAGTAGGTTCCATACTACTGTACTAAATATTATATCATAACACTAAGTAATCTACACTACAATAGCAAATGTCAGATGTCAGAATGCAAACCAAATACAGCAAGATCCCAGTCGATCCCTGCTCACAACTACTGCCGTACTAAATAAATACAAATACAAAGCATGCCACCTATGTTAAAGGTGCGGTCTCCGATTTTTGAAAGCCAATGTTGACATTTGAAATCACCAAAACAAACACGCCCCTAACCCAAACGAGTCCCACCCCTGTATCGATAGCTCCGCCCACACATACATACGTAACCCGGGCGACTAACAGAAAGAAACGTGTCTTTATCATAGCTGAAGGGAAGAACAATACGATTGTAGATAAACAAACAAGCAAAAATGCCACACAAGCATAATGATGTAAAGGACAAAGGCATATATTAGTTCTGTGTAACAAAGCAAAACCAACGTTACTCACCTATCGAGAAGGAAAAAAGCGCCTCGGCGTCTTAAGTAAAGTCGGCCACATATTCACAGGTCGGAGTTTCCCGAGTCGATAACTCCTGAGCTAAACGCTGTTACTACACAAAACGCGGTTGTAGCTGCCTCTCTACATTACTACGATAGAAAAGAGGTGTTATTTGTGTAGTAACAGCGTTTAGCTCAGGAGTTATTGACTCGGGAAACTCCAACCTGTGAATATGTGGCCAACTTCCTGCTCCTTCAGTTCTCTCCAGCGCTGGAAAGCTGATCCTATATTAACACGTCCTACTTCTTGTCCTTATCGTAAGTCTTTCTTCTCTTTCTTTCTTTGTTTTTATCCTCCATGTTAATGGTAAAACCGCTTTCTGCTAACGTCACACATGCGCACTGAACACTCTCTCTGCCCATATCGACAAGACACGCCCCTTTCTGCTCATTGGCTACACGTTTTTTTATTTTTGTTTATTTTTCGGCCCGACTCAGTTTTCTGAAGCATTTCTCAAAAATCGGAGACCCCACCTTTAATGTACTAAAATAGACGACCTCATACTTCAATACTAAATACTACGCCACCTGTACGCCAGTATTCTGAATGTTTAGTTAAAAATTTTAATAAAATTATTTAACTATATAACTATATGAACTATTATTTAACTATAAGTAACTGAAAATAATGAAACCTACTGAAATAATACCAATAAAATACATTACTGTAAAAAATCCACTCATATTAGTTTACTGTATAGTTTATAAAAAAAACAAAAAAACAAGTACAGTCCTAAAGGTTCTGTATAAAAGGGGATTTTAAAAAGGACACAAACACTATGCCAATAAAACTACCCTATTTAGTGTTAAACAATTCTACTGCTGGGGTATTAAGGTAAAAGTCCAGTCTCTGGGCATTTAAACTAATATAATGAGCATTTTTTATAATAAGTTAAAAGTCTGAACATGATATAAAACTCCACCTGTAATAAGTCACTGAACACAACCGATACACCAGCAAGATCAATAGTGTGTAAAAATAGTACAAATTATTGTCAAATGAGCCTTTGTAAATTATAATAATAATAATAATAACAACAATAACAATAATAATAATAATAATAATAATAATAATAATAATAATAATAATAAACAGTTTGGTTCCAGTAAGAGCTTTGAGAAGAGGTACATACCCAAATCAAACTGCTGTGTTCGGCTGGAATAGTGACTGTGTGTGTGTGTGTGTGTGTGTGTGTGTGTGTGTGTGTGTGTGTGTGTGTGTGTGAGAGAGAGTTTGTCTGTGTGAGTGTGTGTGTGTGTGTGTGTGTGTGTGTGTGTGTGTGTGAGAGAGAGAGAGAGAGAGAGAGAGAGAGAGAGCGTGTGTGTGTGTGAAAAATCTGATAAGGTTGTTTACTGTATATGAAAGTTGACTTCCGGGTAGCACGCGCTTCCAGAAACTGAAATCGGGAAGTGAGACACACACACACACACACACACACACACACACACACACACACACACACACACACACACACACACACACACACACACACACACACACACACACACACACACACACACACACACAGTCACGTGACACCCAGCCTATTAACACGTTTATTTCAGTGTTGGATTTTTTTTTTAATGTTTTTATATCATTATATTTCTACTCGTGTCAGTTTAACAGCTTTAGAGTTAATGTGAAATAAAAAAAAGATAAGTAAATAATTAATAAATTAATAAATAAATGTAGATTTGAGACTTTTGTTTTGTACTGATGGGAAAATATATGAATTAAATGTATTATTTAAAAAAAAAAAAAAGAAAATACACCAGCTTCTCAGTTTATATAGTTTTATATAATTATATTCTCACGAGGACACAGAAAATAATAATTATAAAAAAAATACAAATGAAAAAGTAAATAAAAACAAAGTAACCTGAGAGTAAATACAGAGAGACGTGAGGTTTGTCTCACAGACAGACAGCAGACATTCAGAGCTGTAGCTGAGATACGAAACTCTATCGTTTTAACGTCACACCGATTAAACACAAACACACCGAATAACAACAACGTCAGAAGAACACGTCTGTATTCGGTTTCCACAGAAAAAAACACAGACAGATCGTCGTATCTGCAAAATAAAGCTAAAGGGAGTCACTTTGTGCAAACGACTTTAGACTTGTGGCCTTTATAAGCGAGTATAAAGCAGAAACGTGATAGGAATGTGATTTAATGAGAAAGGAGAAGCGGATGTGTAAACGGCGTAGAGACGGAGGTGAAGCGGCTCTTCGGTAAACGGAGGAAGACGTGATATGACGACGGCGTGTCGTTCACTTGGTCACCGCGGGGTAGTTGAGGCTCAGCAGCGTCATACTGTGAAGTAACAGGGAGATTTCTGCTTCTGTGGCGGGAGACAAAAAGAAAATAAAACGGTGATGGTGAAGAACAACAAGTTTATTCCAGTATAGAAGTGACATAATACATGAAGGACCTACTTTGGGTTCATCAGAGTCCTTAAGAACCCCAGAGCAAATCCTGCTCAAGCATTTTATACTGTTTTCCCTTTTGGTAGATTAGATGAAGTTCTGCTTTAAATGTGTATTGAGTGTAAGAGCTGAGTGTCTCCCAAATGGCTGGGATACACCTTGTTGTCTAGATGATTGTGTTTAAATGTTAATCATGCTCACATAGACCTTGTCTTGGTATTATTACAATTGTTATAAAGTGACGTGACATACGGCTAAGTACGGTGACCCATACTCAGAATTCGTTCTCTGCATTTGACCCGTCCAGCACACACACAGCAGTGAACACACACACCGTGAACACACACCCGGAGCAGTGGGCAGCCATTTATGCTGCGGCGCCCAGGGAGCAGTTGGAGGGGTTCGGTGCCTTGCTCAAGGGCACCTCAGTCGTGGCCGGCCCGAGACTCGAACCCATAACCTTAGGGTTAGGTGTCAGACTCTCTAACCATTAGGCCACGACTTGCCTCACAACCAAATGGTCACCTTAAATGGTAATCGCGGTCACGTAGACACTTTGTTCGTGGTGATCCCTGCATCACGTATTACTTTATGATACTCAAAGCTTTTTAGGAACGAGCTCTTTTAGATGTGCATGTTGGAGTGGTCAGGTCTTATTTAAGTGATTTCTTGATTGTGAACAGATG
>NC_062519.1:1625258-1632758 GCF_022655615.1 Tachysurus fulvidraco | reverse complement strand
ATTTTCAGCCATTTGAACAATAATCCTTCGTCACTCGGCCGAAGTGTCCGCTTATTTATCTGATTGTAACTCTAACAGAAATGTAAAGAAATAAATCTAAACCTCTATAACGAGTTCACGGTGCAGCAGAAAACCCAAGTGAACGTTTGGTGGTAATGAACACTGCATCCTCACAGACCGCACGAGCCCGCAGAAATGTTGCGTTTTACACTCATATATTACCTCAAACTCAAGTTGACCTTCACAGTCCATTGCTCGTGGATAAAAACAGCTCGTTTGCAGAATCGGAACATGTTTAAAAAGCGCAAATGTTCTTCAAAATCCTTATTCAATCACCATGACAGCACCCTGGAATGTCCGGGTTACGGGAGCGTTCGAGATCCTCAACTGTCACCCAGTTTGCGCAGACCAGAAAGGGTTATTCCGTCTTGAAAGAAAAAGACGCCTTAAAACTAAAATATAATGCTACAAACAGTTTATGTATTTTATCAAATAGTTAATTTTCTTATTCACGTCAAAACGAGAATCGAAACCTTATTGATCAGTGTAGTTATTTAGCCGTTGAGATCCATATACAACAGTTTATTAGAAACACACCGCCATCTAGCGGCTATGTGACGCGTTGCGGTTGTGTTGTACTACAACCGGAATGGAATAACTCACAAATTAAAACTAAAAAACAAATTAAAAATAAAAAACTGTAAGTAAATAATAATAATAATAATAATAATAATAATAATAATCAGGTTTATTGGCCAAATGTGTTGACACACAAGGAATTTGGTTCCAGCAGTTTGTGACTCTCAAAAGTACAGACATAAATAACACTATACAATACAGACATAAATAAAACTATGCTATACAATACAGACATAAATAACACTATACTATACAATACAGACATAAATAACACTATACTATACAATACAGACATAAATAAAACTATACTATACAATACAGACATAAATAACACTATACTATACAAAACAGACATAAATAACACTATACTATACAATACAGACATAAATAACACTATACTATACAATACAGACATAAATAACACTATACAATACAATACAGACATAAATAACACTATACAATACAATACAGACATAAATAACACTATACAATACTATACAGACATAAATAACTCTATACTATACAATACAGACATAAATAACACTATACTATACAATACAGACAAAAATAACACTATACTATACAATACAGACATAAATAATAGTATACAAGACAATACACACATAAATAACACTATACTATACAATACAGACATAAATAACACTATACTATACAATACAGACATAAATAATAGTATACAAGACAATACACACATAAATAACACTATACTATACACACACACATAAATAACTCTATACTATACAATACAGACATAAATAACACTATACTATACAATACACACATAAATAACACTATACTATACAATACACACATAAATAACACTATACTATACAATACACACATAAATAACACTATACTATACAATACACACATAAATAACACTATACTATACAAACTATACAAAACAATGCAGATGACGAGATACAATATATACAGAATGAGTATAAAATATGAATATAGAATGAATAAAATATATAAATTATGAATACAGAATATATTACAGATCAGTTATGTACATAAAGTGTGGGAGTGCAAATAACAATATTGTGCAATATTATGCCTTTTGTACATATACAGCAGCAGTGATGTGTGTAATATATATATAGATGTGATGACTAACAGTAATGATAATGCAGCACTTATAGATATGAAGCAGGGAATATAATAATGGTGAGATGTTAATCAGGGTGATTGTCTGGGGAAAGAAACTGTTCCTGTGTCTGGGAGTTTTAGTAAACAAAGTTCTGTAGCGCCTGAGAGAAGGGAGGAGCTGTAAGATGTTGTGTCCAGGGTGCGAGGGATCAGAGTTTATGTTGCACTCCCATTTCAGGTCTCAGGAAATGGTAGAGCACAGAAATTTGAAGGCCTCCACAGATGACACCGACAATTGATGTAATCAGCAACATTCATAAAACTGTTCAAAATACTTTCTACACTATAATTATAAATAATTATAAATAATAAAGTTTTAATAACAACAATAATAATGATGACGATAATAATAATTATTAATTATTAATTATTATAAACTATTATTAGGGGTCAAGCCCCGAAGGGGCGTAGACACCTATTGTTTTCGTTAGTTTTCTTATTATTATTCTCACTGAAGTCAATGGCAGCCCATAGAACGTGCTAATATCAGAACCAGAATCAGAATCAGCACCACAGTGACACACACAGACATTTCGCAACATTTCGTGACAGCGCCACCTAGTGGCCACGAGATTTTCACGTTAAGTTCAGTATTTTACGAATGCAATTCCATATCGCTACGAATCTTGGTGTGGTTCATCAGGGACATGTTCTGAGCGCATCTGATCGGCTTGACCCAGGAATCGCTGCTTGCAGCTATATTTATTATTGTTGTTGCTGTTATTATTATTATTGGTATTATTATTATTATTATTATTATTATTACTACTACTACACGTTTCTCTCTGTATTACATTAAAGCTTTTATACTCTGCTGAACACGATACTGTATTCTCGGGGTTCCTACAGAGTTGCCCCTTGTTGGGGTCCTTCACAGTTTCCTTCAGGCAGCTGTTGGGGCAGCCCCGAGCCGCTTGGTCACGTCATCAGTTTGTGTTCATGTGAGGAATAAATCCGTGTGTGTGTGTGTGTGTGTGTGTGTGAGACTGAAACCCAGTAGAAGTCAGTAAAGTGTGAGGTTTGGTCTCAGTGCCAGCTTTTATCCCGTGTGTATTTGTGCTGTAAGGTGAGTTTCTCTCCACGTGTGTTGTGTTTGTCTGCTGTAAATGTGGCACTGCAGGATGTGTTTCTGACCTCCAGGTCAACATGATGATGAAGCTGCTGGACCTCATGTTCCTCTGGATCCTGCTGTCCTTCACCACACTGCTGCAGGGAGCCAGACAGAGTCAGGACATCAGGTGTGGAGGTATGAAGGGTTACCATGACAACGGAGGAAACAAAGCAAAGTGACAAACTAGCTACAGTGATGGTGATGGATACTGAGGATGCTTCTGGAAAATTCCTCATGTCCTTCAAAAACTTTTAGTTCTTCGCTACAGTTTTTTTCTGTCAGTAGAAGTGTATGTGTGTGTGTGTTTGTGTATATATATGTGTACATATATATGTGTATATGTATGTATATGTGTGTGTGTGTGTGTGTGTGTGTGTGTGTGTGTGTGTGTATGCGCTTCACATCTTCAGGATAGAGGAGTTTTCTTTGTGGTTTCTCAGTAACATGACCAGTTGAGATTTATATTTATTTGTCTTTATTAATTTTGAGAGAGAATAACTCACATTTACTAGTGAATGTAACTACAGTAGAATAAAATGAAAAATGATTTAAATGTTGTGTGTGAGACGGTGTGGTGATGATGATGATGTGTGTGTTGTTCCGCATTAACAGCATGCAGAGCGTTGGTGGATGAGATGGAATGGGCCATAGCTCAGGTCGACCCTAAGAAACTGATCCAAACCGGTTCTTTCCGGATCAATCCCGATGGCAGCCAATCAGTGAAAGACGTAAAGCTCTTTTATTTTCTTGCCGTCCGTTTTGTTTTCGTTCTTCTCTTGCTCCCGGTGTTTCATCCTCACTGTATGTGTTTCAGGTTCCGTTTGCACGTTCAGAAGGTCATCTCCTGGAGCTGATGGAGGGAGTGTGTGAGAAGATGCAGGAGTACGGCGAAACCCTGGATCCTGTTACCAACCGGAAGAAGTATGTGAGGTTCACAGCACGTGACGGCGCTGCTCACACTGAGGACGTCTCGAACGTCTCCTACGACTCCAGAGTCGTGTCCAGCCTGAAGTTTGCTGTAAGATCTCAGTTCTTCTTCTTCGATGGGTTTCTTTTAGCTCGACGTCATCATCGAAGCTTCAGTCTTATTTCTGACTAACGACAGTGTGTTAATGAAGAAGCTCAGAAAATAAGTTGGTTTTGTGTGAAACTCCTGCAGTGTGAAACGATCGTGGAGCAGAACGAAGACGAGATCATCGAATTCTTCTCTCGCGAGACGGACAACGTTAAAGACAAACTCTGCAGCAAGAGAACAGGTCAGAACTTCTCACTTTTTGGTCAAGTGGAACTTTATTATTGAACATGCAAATGACGTTTACACGTGAAAACTGGAGCTGAGCTGGTCTAATGGGCGTGGCCTTTTATTTCATGGGCTTTCAGTGTTGTTCCTTTACACACAAGATCGCGATTGTTTGTTTGTTAGGTTTCATTTTGGTTGTAGGGACGAACATTTCAGCAGGCAGATTTTTCATAGACTTTGTGGGTGGAGCATGTAACAGCTTGTGATTAGTGCGGGTGGAGTTTACACGAGCGTCACCTAAGATTACCTCCACCTCACAGATAAGCTCCACCCACTCCAGATTTGCCCCGCCCACCGAACGATTACACGGCTTTAATTTCTTGTCCCTTCTGCTTACAGATCTGTGTGACCACGCGCTGAAGATACCTCATGACGAGCTTTAACATCATCTTCACCCTCATTCCTATTCTATCATCACGTCACATGCATTGGGATTAGATTGGAACATTTAGCACGGATTTAACCGAGACGTGTCCGATTTCATTTCGAACAGGCTTCAGATGGACGTGTGATGATCTGGTTTTGTGCAGATGTGTCTTGGGCTTCAGCCTTCAGCGCCGCACACACTGATGCTGGTCTGACCATGATGCTGGAACTGCCTTGTTTGGGGAACATGTGGACATCCACACACAGTTTACTGCTTGGTGTGTGTGTGTGTGTGTGATGTAAACCATTAATCACTCCAATCTGATTGATGTCTTTCTCTCCACTTGTCTAACAGCAGTGAAATCTCTGTACGCTGGATGTTTATTCCGTGTTATTTATCACACGTCTCTGCGCCTGTTTGTAACTGCTCCGTTTATAGATCCAAATTTTTGAATTCCTTACTGCTTTTGTGTCCCTGTCTGACTTCTCGTCTCTTTTTTTGATAAAAGTCTTTTCACGACGAGCGTTTTGTGTCTTTATTGACTTCAGATTCTTCCCGTTTTTCAGAGCCGCCTTTCAGCACACGTCACGTTACACAACATCGTGATCTGTACCGATGTCCACCTACTCAATCATTCGACAGAAAAAACGTGGTTTTTTTTATAACGTTTTGGAAGAGAGAATTAAACACCAGGGAAAAGAGACAGCGTTATTTTCGTCTTATCGTAGGAACGGAATTCGGTATTCAGTGAATTCGAAGCGAGTGTATTGTTGTATTGGTTTATTATAATCCATTCTGGGCGATATGACGACAGTATCAGTGTCCTGATAGCGTCACTGAGCACCATACCAACCCCACGGTATGTGCGGCGCATCACAAAAATGTCCATCATAACGTGATCCGATGCGTTCACCGTATCGCCCACTTTCAGTCGTGCCGGAACGAGATCTTTATCCTTCCAACATGTGGCACTTTACAGTAATTACAGCATTCTGCAGTGTAGCCCTGACTCTAGACAACCTGCCAATAAATAATCCAAGATTGCACATAAAATAGCGTTAACATGAAAGCAAATGTTCTTTGAGGGACTACTAGGATTGATGATTCAAAAACTAAAGCCTAAATTATATAATGATAAAAATAACTACCATTGATGTCGTTCAGAACTGAGACGAGGTTTGAACTCACTCTTCCAGCTAAGGTCTTACTCTCAGACTCAGAACCGGTCCACTGCAAGACTAAGTCTGTGGTATAAAAATAAAACCTCTGGTGTATGTGTGTGTTCAGGGGGTGGGGGTGGGGGTCTGGTCTGCGGGTCACGGTCACTGCGACCGTATCACGTCTGATGCACTTCATGGAACATGAGTTCCCTGGGGATGCGTGTTTCAGGGCCGTAGAGTTTCCTGGCTTGGCTCTCGAACGCTGCCACCATCTGCTTCACAACCTCGTCGAAGAACACGGTGGCGAGCTGCGAGTGCAGGACCGAGCGGAACTCGAACGAGAGCTAGACGAGGGAAAAGAAAATTAGCTCCTTTTCAAAATCACCTACTTTTTATGCAAATTTACTAATCGTCCTCGTGTTGGACGTTAAATGATCTTAAATGACGACGCATCGCTGAAACTCTCCTCTGGTGAACGGAATAATTAAAAAATGCGCTAATTAAAAAATCCTTAATTAAAGATTACATCATGCTGCCTTCCAAACAGGACGCGCTTTGAGCTGTCGCCTCTTTCGGATCAAGCGCACAGGTAGTTATGTGAACAGATCACTGACATTATTTACCTCATTAGGACCGGATGAATATGCAAATTAGGAACAGCCCCCACCCAAACACAGGGAGATGATTGGCTCTTATATTTTATGATGCTATCTAACTTGCATTGCTAGGTATTGGTTTCTGTCGCAATGTTGTATATCAGTGCAACAGCTCAAATCTGAAGGCACTTACAGAAAAGTCCACAGTGCAGGTTCTGGGATATCCGGGAATTCCCGGGCTGAACCTCCATATCGTCTCTAAATGGTTGAACAGCTTCCCATCTGAACAAACAGCCTGGAGAGAGAAACAGACACAGTATATAATGTACAGTATATATACGTTTGTTTAGACACGTTTCTTCCCACGTTTCATACGAGCCGCAGACGTACTTTGACGAGATGTGGCCGAACGTTGGTGATCATAGACGTGTACCTCTCCACCATCGGCGGAAACCCCACCTCCAAGTGCGCTTTAGCGTGACCTGCTCTTTTCATTATGGTCTGGGACTTTTTACACCACGGAACAAAGTGTTTGTAATCGTCCACGTTCGCTACCACGTCATACATCTCCAGCATGGAGTATCTGATGGGGAAAACGAACCACACACGATTGTGTTTAACACCGAACTGTTGAATGTTAGTGCACAAAAACACAAGACGTACTCGTGACTAAATAATAATAAGATGCTTGTGGTAAAAAAACAAAAAACAAATAATTGATATATTGTTATCAGAGGTGGGAGTAAGTCACACGTGTGCAAGTCACAAGTAAGTCTCAAGTCATGAATGTCAAGTCAAAGTCAAGCGAGTCTTTTTTTAATATCTGTCGAGCGGGTCTCAAGTCTCAAATCTGTGACTTAAGTCTGACTCGAGTCAAGTCGAGTCCCCCATCTCTGAGTCATTTAACTCAAGTCTCAAGTCATGAATGTCAAGTCAAAGTCAAGTCAAATCTTTTCCTAATATTTGTCAAGCAGGTCTCAATCTCAAATTTGCGACTTAAGTCTGACTCGAGTCAAGTTGAGTCCCCATCTCTGAGTCATTTAACTCAAGTCATAAGTCATGAATGTCAAGACGAAGTCAAGTTGAGTCTTTTTTTAATATTTGTCAAGCAAGTCTCAAATTTGCGACTTACGTCTGACTCGAGTCAAGTCATA
>NC_062519.1:1537758-1620258 GCF_022655615.1 Tachysurus fulvidraco | reverse complement strand
GGACCAAGCGGGTCTGACTCCGCTGCATCGTGCCGCAGCTTCCAGGAACGATGTGAGAACATTTCGTTTTTCTTCAATCAACCTTTTTTTATCCTGTACTCTCTCCTTTTTCCTGCATGTTATTCTCTCTATTCTCTTTAGAGGGCAGTGGGGATGCTGCTGACTCGGGGGTCAGAGGTCGAGTCCAGGAGTCGGTTCAGCGGTCAGACGGCGCTGCACGTGGCCGTCTCGAATCGAGCGTTGAGGTGCGCTGAAACTCTTTTGCCTTTGATGAGCAGCGTTGATGTAACGGATCATAACGGAAGAACTGCTCTGCACCACGCGGCCTACAGCGGAGACACCGAGGTCACGGATATGACTAAATACAGCAGTTTTTAACGTCTGTCCATCTGTACACTAACATTCTCGTTTGTTCCTCAGATGGTGACGTTGCTTCTGAACAAAGGCGCAAACCCAAGTGTGAGGGATAATAAAGCGCGACAGCCTCTGCACTGGGCCTCTTACCTCGGTAACTCAGCTAGTTCCCAAGTCCCAGTCGTTTGGTTGTGTTACACTTTTTTTAATGGTGGTGAACATTTTTTGTGCTGAATAACAAAACAAATCCTCACACAATGTACACACTGGAATCAGACCTACCTAGTTTTATCTGACTAACTGGTCTTGCTTGGTATCTGGATTATTCTCAGTAATGCAGCTGATGTAAATATTAAAGCAACTCTGAATTTGAGGACGTTTTGATCACTTTGTCCTCCATCTTATTTTTTTGCGTCGCAGTCTGATTGGTCAGAAGGTAAACAAAGGGTTTGAACGTCATTCTCTGCAGCTGATCGTTTTATATTGTACACAGCTCTGTCATGTATATTCTGTCATTCTGTCTGCCTTTTAGTTGCTTCTTGTAGGATTAAAGCACATGCTGAAGAGCTTTAATCTTAAACCTAGAGCTTTGTTGTCATTTTTGCAGGATATTTGGAGATTGTGAAGCTCTTGCTGTCTTGCAATGCTGATGTGGCATGCAGGGATAAACGTGGGTACTCGCCTCTTCATGTAGCTGCTCTGAGCGGTCACGTCGACGTCGTCAAGCACCTGCTCCGACTCGGCGCTGAGGTAAAACCCACAGACTAAACCGACTGACGCATTTACTCCGTGTAGTGAACCAATATCCATCACACTATCTGACATCAATACACATTAAATACATGCTGGAAATCTGCTGATTTTTAAAGCAGCTTTATGTAAAGTCGATGTATGGAAAGGCCTCAAATAAAGAAATGAGTGTGATTCATCATGCAGATTGACACTTTCTCTGAGGTGTCTATGAAATGATTTAATTTATTATGTAATTATTACAGGTCTACAAATAATTTAAAGAAACACTTTCTGCACCTTTTAAAACATATTCTGGCAGATTCTCTACTAACTGGATAACAAAGTGCTTAAATGTCTTTTCCATAACTTTTCATTCCATCCATTATCCATGAATAGAAAGATATTTAAATGACGATGGCTTCGATCACTTTGCTGTTTTATTTGTAAGAGGAACCTCGTCAACATTACACATTTGGTTAAGACAAGATAAATGTTTATTGTATATTTACTTTGCTAAAACGATTGTAAAAACCATTTCCACCAGATGGACGAGACGAACTTGTTTGGGAACACGTCTCTGCACATGGCATGTTATAACGGTCAGGAGGCCGTAGCTAACGAGTTAGTAAACCGTGGAGCTAATGTTAACCAGGCCAACGCCAGAGGCTTCACTCCGCTTCACCTGGCTGCCGTGTCTACGAACGGAGCTCTGTGTCTTGAGCTGCTCGTCAACAACGGGGCCGACGTCAACATGCAGGTCAGGAAACAGATTTATTTTTAATTAAAATATCATCGTTTAGAGAGTTACAAAAAAAAATCAGGTTTCAGTAAATAAATGCTAATTTCAGATATTTATGAACTTGTGATGAGGTTGCTGATGGCGTGTTGTTGCAGTGCGGTCTCTCTCTCTCTCTGAGTGTGTGTGTTTTTAACACAGAGATAAAGAACAAAAATGGACCTATTGGTCAGAATGAATAAACATGCTTTTAATTTATTTTATATGTTGATGTGTTGCTCTGATAGGAATACCTTCTAAATATTTTCTACAATATAATAATTATAATAAAAATAATACTACTAATAATAATAGTAAATTTTTGTAATTCACATCAATAGCCAGTGACATTTAAAGAGAGTAAATTTGTATATTGTTGCTTTTGTTTTGCAGACTAAAGAAGGGAAAAGCCCTCTGCACATGGCCGCCGTTCACGGCCGCTTCACTCGATCCCAGATCCTCATTCAAAACAGTACGATTTAATACCGTTTAAAACTCTCACACATTAATCCTTGATAAACATTTCCCAGGTTTACCTTTCACACTTTCAGCTTTTTCCCAGTAAATTAAAGAGGCCTGGCTTGTTGACATGACAAGAAAATTCACTTGAGTTCATGTAAAATGTGTGTGTTTAGGTGGGGATATAAACTGTGTGGATAAATACGGCAATACTCCTCTTCACATTGCTGCTAAACACGGCCATGAGCTGCTCATCAGCACGCTGATGACTAACGGTGCTGATACTGCCAGGTAACACACACACACACACATACACACACACACACACACACACACACACACACACTCATCTTAGCTTAGCAGTACTACACTGGTGACACGGTTATTCATGTGGACTCTTGAATGTGTTTATTTCCACAGACAGGGACTTTATGGGATGTTTCCACTGCACTTGGCTGTGCTTTATGGGTTTTCAGACTGCTGTCGAAAGTTACTCTCCTCAGGTGAACTTCATCTGTGCAGTGTTCTAAAATATGTGAAGCACTGAAATTTATGATCAAACATTAGAATGTGATTTATTAATGTTTATTGTAGCTGCTCACGTTAATTACATCTGAATATTCATAATATTGGAAGTAAAATTCAGTTGTACTTTATATTCTGTGTGTGTGTGTACATGTGTGTGTGCATGTGCATGTGTGCGTTTGTGTGTGTGTTTGCGTGCGTGCGCATGTGTGTGTGTGCGTGTGTGTGTGCATGTTTGTGTGTTATAGGTCAGCTGTACAGTATTGTTTCGTCTTTGAGTAACGAGCACGTCCTGTCTGCGGGGTTTGATATAAACACTCCGGACAGTCTGGGGAGGACGTGTTTGCACGCTGCTGCATCGGGAGGGTATGACATCACATGACATCACAAGTTCACATAAGCTCCAGCAAACAGTCATAACTCAGTCATAAACATTTTAATATATAATAATAATCATTTATTAGTGTGATGATGGATAACGATTTCCTTTGTCTGGCAGAAACGTGGAATGTCTTAATTTACTGTTGAGCAGCGGTGCTGACGTGAGCAAAACGGACATCATGGGAAGGTAAATGATTACATTAAAACTGTAACCAGACGTTAATGTTTAATCAACATTAGAGTAACATTAATGTAACACACAGTAACGTAACACTAATGTAACACACACTGAGGTAACATTAATGTAACACACAGATGTAACATTAATGTAACACACACCGACGTAACGTTAATGTAACACACACCGACGTAACGTTAATGTAACACACACTGAGGTAACATTTATGTAACACTCACTGAGGGACCATTAATGTGACACACATAGACCTTAATGTAACACACACTATTGTAACATCAATGTAAAACACACTGACGTAACATTAATGTAACACACACTGAGGTAACATTAATGTAACACACAGATGTAACAATAATGTAACACACACCGACGTAACGTTAATGTAACACACACCGACGTAACGTTAATGTAACACACACTGACATAACGTTAATGTAACACACACTGACATAATGTTAATGTAACACACACTGACATAACATTTAATGTAACACACACTGACATAACATTTAATGTAACACACACTGACATAACATTTAATGTAACACACACTGACATAACATTTAATGTAACACACACTGACATAACATTAATGTAACACACACTGAGGTAACATTAATGTAACACACACTGAGGTAACATTAATGTAACACACACTGAGGTAACATTAATGTAACACACACTGAGGTAACATTAATGTAACACACACTGAGGTAACATTAATGTAACACTCACTGAGGTAACATTAATGTAACACTCACTGAGGTAACATTAATGTAACACACACTGAGGTAACATTAATGTAACACTCACTGAGGTAACATTAATGTAACACTCACTGAGGTAACATTAATGTGACACACATAGACCTTAATGTAACACACACTATTGTAACATCAATGTAAAACACACTGACGTAACATTAATGTAACACACATAGACCTTAACATTAATGTAACACACTGAGGTAACATTAATGTAACACACACAGACCTTAACATTAATGTAACACACACTGAGGTAACATTAATGTAACACACACTGAGGTAACATTAATGTAACACACACTGAGGTAACATTAATGTAACACACACAGACCTTAACATTAATGTAACACACACTGAGGTAACATTAATGTAACACACACTATTGTAACATTAATGTAACACACATAGACCTTAACATTAATGTAACACACACTGAGGTAACATTAATGTAACACACACTATTGTAACATTAATGTAACACACATAGACCTTAACATTAATGTAACACACACTGAGGTAACATTAATGTAACACACACTATTGTAACGTTAATGTAACACACAGACGTAACATTAATGTTATCTAAACATCTCCTTAGTGAAAATTTCACCACATGAACGATTACAAATTCTGATCATTCTTTGTACAAATCCCTGTGGATCATTTAATAAATGGATGGATGAACACACACTACATAAACACTTTTTTGTGTTAAATAGCTCTAACATGTAGATTATGATGTTCAGTGCGTGTTATAACCAGAGCGCCGTCTGTTCAGAACTCCTCTGCACTACGCAGCAGCTAACGGGACGTACCAGTGCACCGTAGCGTTAGTGAGCTCCGGAGCCAAGGTGAACGAGCTGGACCTGAACGGCTGCAGTCCTCTGCACTGTGCTGCTGCCTCACACACCTTTCGCAGGTGATTCTTTTCTTAACAAAGGAGTAAATGCTTTAAATTGTTTAAAATGGGAATAAATAGAGCAGCTACAGCAGAATAGCTAATAATGACCAAATAATTCACTTAGTATTTAATTATTAATTAGTTAATTTAGGGAACCACAGATTCTGATAAATATCCAGTGACTTTTTTAGCCTTCTTTGCTTTTGTGTAGTTTCAGTTCCATAGTTGAATTTGCAGCTGTTATGAATTAAAAAAACGGGATTTTTGTATATTTTTTCCAACAGAGTCGACGGTGATGATCATCAGAGTGATATGAGGGATAAAGAGGCGCTGCTGTAAGTGACAGCTCCTGCTTTCTGTTATAAATCATTGCAGTAGTGAAGCAGATCAATAAGCATTCAGTGTGTGTTTGTGTGTGTCTGTGTGTGTTTGTGTGCGTGCGTGTGTGTGCGCGTTTGTGCGTGTTTGTACGCGTGTGTGCGTGTGCGTGCGTGTGTGTGCATGTGTGTGCATGTGTGTGCATGTGTGTGCGTGTGTGTGCGTGTGTGTGCGTGTGCGTGTGTGCAGGTGTTTGGAGTATCTGCTGGA
This sequence comes from Tachysurus fulvidraco, assembly GCF_022655615.1. NCBI lineage: Eukaryota > Metazoa > Chordata > Actinopteri > Siluriformes > Bagridae > Tachysurus > Tachysurus fulvidraco. The sequence continues at coordinate 1,614,577 of NC_062519.1, read as the reverse complement.
TAACGGAGCTGATCCAGGACTCAGAGACACTAAAGGCTACAGTCCTGTTCACTATGCAGCCGCCTATGGCAACAAACACAACCTGGAACTGGTGCGTTTTACTCACAGGGGCATAAACTTACAGATAATATAAATATTTAGTGCACTATTTGTGATTTATTTATTTATTTATTTTTAGAAAAGTGTTGTTGTTATAGTTGTGATATCATGATAATTTATCAGATATTTCAAAAACAGAGTTCAAATCATTTATTTCTTTTGGAAATAAAAATATTTATTTATTTATTTATTTAGATTTTATACACATTACAGAAACATGCTGAAATATTCATTTGGTGATGTGTCACTTAAAATAAATACAGTGTTTTTTCAAAACGTGTGTACAGTCGTGTTACTGACTGAAATATTAAAATATAACTAATATGAAATTACTCTGCAGTATTTTATGAAGGGGTTTATTTACTTCTGTAACTGTTTGTTTTTTTTTAATTCAGCTCTTAGAAATGTCCTTTAACTGTGTGGGAGACGTGGAGAGCAATTTTCCTGTGAGCCCTTTGCACTTAGCTGTAAGTGTCTGTTTATGAAAACACACGTGCACACACACAGACACACACACACAGACACACACGCACAGACACACACGCACAGACACACACAGAGACACACACAGACACGCAGACACACACTTTTTCATGTGTGCTGAGTAAAGCTGGCAGGTTGATGATATCTGATTGTATTTTGGAGGTGTGTAACAGTCAGTGTGAGGCGGTGCAGCTCCTCTCTGAGACGCTGGTGTGTGTGGATGTCCGGGACAGCGCAGGACACACTCCTTTGTATCTGGCTGCTCGTAAAGGCTCCTTGTCTTGCGTAGAGGGTCTTCTGTCACACGGAGCGTCATGCTGCGTCCGAGAACACGCCAGGAAACGGACACCGCTTCACGCGGCAGGTTCGACTCGGGCCGATTTCACTTTTCTCCTGGAAAGAGTTTATAACCTTTTATAGACTTTTGGGACGATCCCAATGATGTGTCCTTGTATGGTTTTGGAGATGTTACAGTGTATAAAATATGACACGTTACATCCAGCTGAAACTGGAGGTATTTCATGTGTAACACTGATGTGTTTTTGTCATCTCACAGCTGCCAGAGGACACACTGAGTGTTTGTATGCACTGTTGAGCCGAGCGGACAGAGATGACCTCATCGACCTCGCAGACGCACAGGGACAGTAAGTACCACTCACCAGCACAGTGCTGCTTGCCACAGTCCTCATTTTTATGGTTAGTGTTTGTGTTTAGATTCAGCGTGTGTGTTGTTAACATGACACGGTTTGTGTGCAGAACGGCTCTGATGTTGGCCACGCTGGGCGGACACGTCGACTGTGTGCACATGCTACTGGAGAGAGGAAGTAAACCTGACACAGGGGACAGACGCAGTCACACTGCGCTACACAGAGCGGTGTGTGTGTGTGTGTGTGTGTGTGTGTGTGTGTGTGTGTGTGTGTGTGTGTTTACATTTAAACTGCTCCAAACAATTCTTCACCAGCTCCGTCCCAGTGACGGCAAACACTGAGTCTGATTTTACAAAATGGCTCCCGTGAGTGTGTGGTGTCATATGATGCCTGCCCCAGTTACAAGTACTATCAGTTCCTCTTGGCTACTGTTAAATAGAAAAATCTAGATTTCTGGTGCCACAAGTTGTGATACAGTGATAAAATGGCACCTCTGAGATCACTCAATGGTGTGTGTGTGTGTGTGTGTAAGGTGGTGCTGGGCAGCGTGGAGTGCGTGTCAGCGTTGTTAGATCACTCGGCCTCCCCGCTGTGTCGGGATGTTCGGGGACGGAGCTCTCTGCACTTTGCTGCCTCGTGTGGTCACACCGAGCTCCTTCAGCTCCTCATCAACGCTGCAGCTCAGGTCGACCCTCTGGACTCCTTACTAGACTACAGCAGATACACACCTGCTCACTGGGCAGCTTATTATGGTACACACATACACACACTCACACACACATAGACTATTCATCACACTGATCTCTAAACAGCAATATTGTTTAGTATTTTAAGTAAATAATAATAATAATAATAATAATAATAATAATAATGCATTTTTAGTAATAATAACTTTTTAACATTTTTTCATTATATATTCAGGGCACAAAGACTGTTTGGAAATTTTACTTGAATATAAAGCGTTAAGTATCCAGGAAGGGAATCCTTTCACCCCGCTGCACTGTGCACTGTGAGTATTTAACATCGGTTTACTTTCGCTTTATAAAGTCAGAAGACACAAACAAACACAGAAACTGAAGTCGTGTGTTGGTTGTTGGTGCAGAATGAAAGGCCACGATGCTGCTGCTGAGCTGCTGGTGAAAGAGATGGGCACCGAAATCATCAACCTCAGAGACGCTAAAGGAAGGTGTGTGTTGTGAGTGTTGTGTGTTGTGTGTGTCAGTGTGTGTTGTGTATGTTTTGAGTGTTGTGTGAGTTGTGAGTGTTGTGAGTTGTGAGTGTTGTGTGTTGTGAGTGTTGTGTGTGAGTGTTGTGTGTGAGTGTTGTGTGTGTTGTGAGTTGTGAGTGTTGTGAGTGTTGTGTGTTGTGAGTGTTGTGAGTACTGTGTGTGTTTGTATTAGCTACACCAGAGCTTCGGATGGATTTCCCAGGAGCTGTGAGAAATGTCTCCTGCTTTTTAAGTTAATCTGTGACACAAAAGTATTAGTTTGTTTTGTGCTGATAAATAATTCTACACATATATAATATATAATATATTCTGGGCTCAGCTGTTTAACTCTTATTAGACTTTGATAAAAAAGATAAATCTGTAATGTACCAGTGAGCAGATGGTGACTGATATTAAACCTTAGGTTTATGACTTGTTTGTTTATTAACAGAACGCCACTGCATGCAGCTGCTCGGGCAGAGACGGTGTCCGGGCTGCAGCTGGCGCTGTTCTGGGGGTCAGAGGTCAACTCGGTGGATTGTGAAGGACGTTCAGCTCTGATGGTGGCTGCAGAGAATGGCCAGACGTCTGCTGTCGGTACAGAGACACTCCGTTACTCAACGACTCTGGGTTTACTCCTGTTACAGCATTACAGTGTGTGTGTGTGTGTGTGTGTGTGTGTGTGTGTGTGTGTGTGTGTGTGTGTGTGTGTGTTTTGTAGAAGTTCTCCTGCAGCAGGCAAAAGCAGACCCGTCACTGCTGGACATCAACAATAATACTGCACTACACCTGGCCTGCAGCAGAGTAACACACCTTCTATCTGTCTATCCACACCTACACACCCACCCACACACCCACCCACACACACACACCCAACACACACACCCACACACCCGCCCACACCCACACACACACACACACACCCAACACACACACACACCAAACACACACACACCCACCCACACACACACACACCCAACACACACACACACACACACACACACCCGCCCACACCCAAACACCCACACACACACTAGAGGTCTTCTCGGGTCTAAAAAGATGTACCCGACCCGAATCACTTTTTACCCGAACCCGCCGTGCGTATTTTTTATTTTTTTGTTAAGAAAGACCCGACCCGAGACAAACCCAAAAAAATTAGACCCGAGTCCCATCCGACCCAACGGCAGTTTTTTTCAACCCGACTGGACCCGAATGTTGCATAACTCTACACTAAAGTAACCGCTACGGCGTGGATTCAAAATTGATTGACAGGTCTGTTTCAGCGAAAATTAGCTTACCGCCAGTCACATGATGTGTTGATCAAGCGGTCTTAGCAAACAGAGGAGAGGTTGGAAAAGGACTCGAGTCGATGCACACACACAAAATACAGTAGTTCGGGTCTTCTCGGGTCGGTTCGGTAAAAACACATTTGTTTTAAGTTACCCCAGACCCGATGCCGCTATTATTATACCGACCCATGTCCGAGGCGCACGTGAAACTTTTAGACCCGAACCTGCTCAAGTCTCGGGTCGGACCTCGGGTTTTCGGATCTAAGTGGAATCGTGAAGACCTCTACCACACACACCCATATTAACTGAGACATCAATAGATTGTTACTGATTTATTTTTTCATTTAGATGCCCCAGAATCTCGAGCTGGCGCTTTCTCTTTATTACAGAAATTCCTGATGGTTCTGTGTGGATAAATAATGATGTTTCTTCTCATGTTTACTGCAGAGTCATGAGATGTGTGCACTGCTGATTCTGGCTGAGTTCGACGATCCTTCTCTCATCAACGCTACAAACAGTGCACTACAGATGTGAGTGCTCTCTCTCTCTCTCTCTCACACACACACATACACACACACACACACACACACACACACACACACACGAATGTAAATACTTTTTTTCTCATTTGTGTGCCTCATGCTAGGCCACTCCACATCGCGGCCCGGAACGGTCTGGCCACCGTGGTGGAGGTCCTCCTGAGTCGAGGGGCTACGGTTCTGGCTGTAGATGAAGAAGGTTAGTACGGTTTAAAGGAAAACAATATGAAATTTAAGTGTAACAGCTTAATAAACTCATGTATAGTTTTTCTGCAACAGACCGATAATATTATATTTTATAATCTTTAAAGCATGAGTGTAAATAATGTTTATAAAGGATGAGGATGCTACATGTAACAATATGTACGTAACTGCTTTAGGTTGCACCCCAGCTCTGGCCTGCGCTCCAAACAAAGACGTGGCAGAGTGTCTGGCGCTCATCCTGTCCACCATGAAGCCTTTTCTTCTTAAAGACGCAGGCATCAGCGTGTTGAAGCACTGCAGCATCGCTGCCAAACATCATCCTTTACCAAACGGCTACTCCAAGGAGCGCCACGGCACTGTAGGGCTTGACAGCTGAGACCCACACACACACACACACACACACACACCTTTCGTCACAGGTTTATATCACCATCTCTATAACCTACAGCCATGTTAGAGAGGCAGGAATGCACCACTGTGTGTGTGTGTGTGTGTGTGTGTGTGTGGGGGGGGGGGGGACAGACCTGTGCATATGCAAAGATTCGCTCCTTTTCCCCTCAGAACACTGAGGTCGTTTCATCTTAAATGTTAAACCATGGGATGAACAGCGCCACCTCTGTGAGATACTGAGACGGAGGGATGAGGGGCTACACATTTGTGCAAACATTAGGGTTCTGAAGTCGCAGCCATCAGTAGCTGTAGCACTCAAACACATCACATCAGACCTGCCAATAAAAACAAGCAATTACAAAGAAATCCTCAAGGCACAAGTCTGTGGCAAGGACGAGCGAACAGTTACACAGTCCACAGCGCCATCCACTGGTTGTTTATTGGCTCAGGCAGCTCAGATTTATATTTTAGAGGATTGTGATGAGCTTCTTGTAAAAAAAAAAAGTGAACATTTTCTACAAAAATAATTAATTCCATTTGATGTTTGATGCTGAAAACTGCGACTTCAGAAGGTCAAAGACTGTTTTATCTCCAGACGTTTTAGCGATGTCCAGTGCCTCTGCTAAACATCCTCCATTTAAATGTTAATCTCCTGCAGTGTTGTCAAGTGAGAGGAAAATATCAACACACACACACACACATATAAACACACACAAACACACACACACACAAACACACACACACATAAACACACACAAACAAACACCCACACACACTTGCACACAGACACACACACATAAACACACACACACACAAAAACACACACAAACACACTCGCACACACACAAACACACACACATACACAAAAACACACCCACAAACACACACTCACACATAGACACTCTCACACAATCTCTCTCTCTCTCTCTCTCTCTCTCTCTCTCTCTCACACACACACACACACACACACACACACACACACACTGTTCATCAGGTTCAGATTTCCTCGTTCTTTATTTACTTGTTCATGCCAGAGTTTGCACTTTTTTCCTCCAGGAGAAACCTGATGTTAGTGAATCAGGGCTGGATTAATCAGCTCAAAATGTTCAGAAATAAAATAATATTTATGTGTTATTTAAAGTAATTAGACAAATTAGACAGTTCCAGATGTACGAGACGTATTAATAGTGCTATAATAGTGACAGACACACGGGTATGTGTGATGGCACAAATGGACTGAAATCACACTTTTTTTCATTATTGCACAAACATCACTAACATGAACGTGAGGGAATAATAAGCGAGACGCTGCGTCCGATGGTGCGGTGTATAAAACATATCCACACCTTTACTTTCAGCAAGCTTTCAGGTTTCCTCCAGTGAGAGTCAGACATTTTAGGTAGCTGTGCACCAGTGACCGTTTCTCCGGCTTACGGCTTTTTTTGACTATAAAACATTTGATTCGAGCTTAAATGTATTTTATATGACATGGTTTGTATTAGATTTACTGAGATTCAGGGAAACACGGACATACCTGTGTCTGAGGCCTGGGATTTATATGAACAGTTACTAATACTGTAAGAGTTGTGGAGTGTGGGATTATTCGGCCCGGGGGTGCTGTGAAGGTCTCGACTTGATCGTATGAGACACTGAGTTTTTATTGTGTTTCAGGATCGCTGCTATAATTATAACGCTGCATTCGTTGACTTCTCTGTTTTGTTGAGGTTTGAGCAATAATCGTCCGAGTGATTACACGTTACCTCGATTTTGTGAAAAGCTTTTCTGAATATTGGATCAGAAAAACTCAAGAATTTGCACAGAGGACATAAGAGACGTTGGCAGTTGTGTTTGTGTGTGTGTGTGTGTGTGTGTGTGTGTGTGTGTGTGTGTGTGTGTGTGTGTGTGTGTGTGTGTGTCCGCACTGTAGTTCTACATAAGTGCCAACATTTGTAATAGGGAAAGTAAAAGAACTTGAGCACCAACTCCTGAACTTATCCTCTGATTATCATCACCTACAAACAAAGACGTGTGTTTATTAATTCAAATCCTACATTGTGGTCTATGAACAGGGATGTTACACACACACACACACACACACACACACACACACACACACACACACACACACACACACACACACACCTTTTCTCTCCTTGAGCTCCAGTGCAGTCAGTGTTGATCATCTCGAGGATTCGGACCTCAGATCAGATTAAATCCTGAACACTACACACTGAGAAGTTTCTCCCTCAGGTGTGTGAACTGTAATCTGTAATGATTGACAGTCGTGTAGTTGTTCTAACACCTTGCAGAAGCCCCGCCCCTTCCCCTCACCTCACGTCATTAGTTTTGATCAGGTCTCGACTCTCTTTTCCTTCCCGATGCGACGTCCTCGCTTCCTGCTGCGCTGCTCAAAGGGAAGAAAGGGAGAAAGTTTTGAGTTCATTAATATGAAATAAACTTTATCATTCATCAGACATTAGACAAGTATCAACAAATGTTTACAAAAATGTAGAGTTGTTAGTTTATTTATTACTCCTTCAGAGTTAGAGCTAATGATACGATTAAGTAAGGTGCAATAACACAACCGTTTATATAAATACCTCATAAAGGTAGCAAAGCCTGTGTGTGTGTGTGTGTGTGTGTGTGTGTGTGTGTGTGTTATTGTGTAGAACCTGAAAGTGTTCACAAACCTTTAACATCAGGAGTCTGTACTTTTGTGCAATAAGGACTGAACTTTCACCCTAAACATCACTACAGAATATTTCACACATTCACCAAACCTGCACGAGGTCTGTAGTCACATTTAACTTTAATTATTTAGTCACTTCGTGTTGTTTCTCTTTAAATAATGAATTGTTTTAAGCGATCTAAACTTCAACAGTCGCTGTTTAAAGGGCTTTCAACGTAAACCTAAGAAGTGTGTTTCTGTGTATACACTTTGGTGTCTTTCCTCTCATTTCAGTAGGACTGATGTCTCCTACAACATTCTACACTCATTTACATACTCAAGGGCTTATCAAAAAACTGTCGCAGTGTGCACTTCTCTTTTTATTTATTTTTACACACACACACACAGATTTTGCACTAAACAATTTATTTTAAAAATGTTTAATTTGTAATAGAAGAACAAGCTAAACTGTAGCTAGCTGCCCATCAGATCAACCTTCCACAAGAAAACCAACACATTCACACTTTTTTAAGCTTTGTTTTCGTTTCCTTTCTCCCATCAGTTTGTCTTCGTCTGTCCTGCGTTTTCATGCTCGCTGTTTTCTTCCCAATCCTCTGACTTGAGTTCATTCATTTCTCTACATGAGCCAAAGTTTCTCTTCTTTCCTCACCACACGGGGGCGCCATGCTGGACGGGGAAATGTTTATTCATTTCTATTTCTATTTATATATTTTTTTTGTATATCACCAATAAATAATAATGCCACCCTCTCAGTGATGGAGGAGTCCACACACTGATAACAGGTGCTGGCTCCACCCCTTTCCCCCTACACAGTGCACTACTTTCTCCACGACACACTACTGCACTACTGTACACACGTGGTATCTAAGACACGCCCACAGACTCGCACGAGTGGGCGTGGAAATAGTTAATATAGTCCAACACTGCTTTATTGTTTATAAATAAGTCGGTCATGATTTCTATTATTAGATATTTATTAGTTTTTTTCTGTTTGTATGTTTATCCAAAGTTGGCGAGATGAATTGAAGTCATATTTTAGAGTTTAATCAACGCCTCTATCTATCACGTGAAAATCAAAAATTAGCCAATGAGGGGAAACTGACTCACGTGTATTCTGCTCACGTCACGTGATGTCGCGATATTCAGAGCATGTACATCGTTTCACAGTGTAGAAGTTTGCCCAGGTTTGGTTAACGATGCGTTATCGCATGTCGGGACGTGTTCAGACACCTGAGGAGGAGAAAGACTGTATAAAAAAAATACAAACTAAAAGGTCAGGTGTGAAAGCAGCTTAAAGAAAAGAATAAAGAGTTTAACTGAAAAGAAATTTCCCTGATTTCTAAAGCATTCATGTGCACTTTTTATTGTATCTTTAATACATCTGTGTGTGTGTGTATGTGAGAGAGAGAGAGAGAGTATGTGTGTGTGTGGGCGTGTGTATACAGGTGAAGTGATGATTCAGTAGCTTGAGTAGGAGTGTAGGGGCTGAACGGGGTAGGTGGGGTAGATTTATGTGTAGATCTGTATCCGCCTGGACGTCTCCCCTGGGCCACATTCACACCGAAACGTCTGACAGGAAGTGAAAAGTGAACAAGTGGCTGTAATTTGCACTAGAAGATTAAACACGATTAATAAAACGTGCGTGTCTCAGTTCGCTTTGTTGTTTTTCTTTCCTCTTTACACACTGAGACATGGTGAAATACAAGCTCAGGATTTTCCTCTTTGTTCTTATTTATTCCAGCTGTAAGATGGTGATATCTAATATAGGCACGTGTCAGTAATGACGTCTATATCAGCTCCAGCTTCACAGAACACAACACAACACACACAACAGACAGCTGCTGGTCTCTTTAATAGGGTTTCATTCACTTTTAATTCAGTTTCTGTGACTGAATAACAAGGAAAAAGGAGAACATTCGTTTAGCAAACTTTTCTCTATCAATAGGAATCCCATGTATGGTTGTTGCTATGGCAACATCTCAGCCACTTGCGTACGTTGCCCTGGATAAAGGCGGCCACCAAATGCTGTGGATGTAAACTTAGGAGATGGAGGCGGGTTTTTACTGAGCTCTGTTTCTGATTGGTGCATCAATTTACAAAAGCTCCACCAATCACAGAGCTTCTGGTAAAAAAAAACATCCAGAGTTCAATGGACTGATTTACTGAGATAAAGATAAAAAAACAAAAACATTTAGTAGGTAAATACTTCTCATTGTATTATTTGACAGAGGAAGAAACACTGTTCCATTGTTTAGTTTAAATATAATAAAGGAAAAATAATAAAGATCAGATGCACAAGTGAAAAAAAGTTTGCACATGATAACCTACAAACGTGATTTATTTACTCTGTGGAAAATGCAGCATTTTGCTCTGTAAAGTTTTTGTGTCCCGCTTTATTCTTTACTTGAATGATTAAAGGCTGTAAAACGTCATGGTTTGTATTTTGGATGTAATTTATTCGTAAGGAATTTGCCTTAAACCTAAAGGTAGTGTGAGTGTAAAAGCTTATCGCAACACAAGAGCGAGAAAGTATTGATGACCGAGGAACTGATAACAGACTGAGATAAGGCTCGGTGCCGCCCATAGAGGAGCTCGGTTCCTGTACTGAGTCTGAATCAGAACTAAACTGATTCGTTTGATTTGTTTGTTTAGCGTAAGGCCTTTTGTCCTTTATTCTGAAAAAGATAAACAAACAATAAACCAGTAAACAAGCTGTAGCAACATAAACAGTGAGACAATTTCACAATCTGTGTGTGTCTCTTCTGCAGTGTTTATTCGATCAGCTCTTTTCCGATTCATATCAGATTCACTTCCTGCAGGTGAGTCGATTCAGAGTCAAATCATTCTCACTGGGGTTTCGATCGGAGGGCTCAAACACCCGAACACACACAGTCAAATACTTCAACTCATTTGTGTTAAAGTACAAGCTAAACCAGTATGAGTTGTATCGTGTGCTGATCTGATTACAGGAACTTTGGAAACTTTAAATGAAGTAACTCACATGTTATTAACCTGCAGACTGCTGCTGCCTTTTCTTTTCTTTTTTTTTTTACCCACAGTGTTAATGCTTTTTTTTTTTTTTTTTTTTTTTTTTTTTTAATGTGTGATCCAGATGATGACTTTTGTTCTGTGGCTTGGAGCTGATTTAAATAAAGAGCTGGTGCTTAATCCAGGTGACGTCTCCATGGTCTGTTTTTAACTCTTCATCATGACGATGCTCTTCAAAGGAGTGTGGTGGATAGAATTTATTCCCTTTTATGGTAAATATTCTGTACATTTAAAAAAAAAATATATATATATATATTAATATATTGAATTGTTACCAGGAAAATATACTGAACATGCGAGGGGAGCGTCACTGCATCGCAACATGTACGAGCCAATCACGTCCCAGTATGCAAATACAGGTCGCATAATGTTATAATTCGAAGAACATCTGGAATTCTACATCAGGCATAAAGTGTCAGGTGTCATCATTTTGTTGTTTGAATGCAAACACAGACACAAAATGTTAAAAAATATATTTTCTTATAATTTTATTCAGAACGAACCTTTCACGCAGTTCTCAAGATGCCGCTTTGACATTTTTAACGTGAACGGAAAAGACAGGAAACAAAAAAAATTCCTCTTTCTTACGATCAGTGCTGCCAGAGCTGCTTTTGAGTTTAGGATTATGTTGATAATTTATCATACGTAAGAACGCCGAACGTTACAAATATTTCTGTTTCGGGTTCTGTATCAGATGGAGTTGATCCAATCTGGCAACCCTGTGTGTGTGAGAAAGAAGCAGTGAAGTGTAAAATACAATAATAATTTTAAAAAAACAACAACACAGGTGTATTATATTTTCAAGTTACAGAACTGATTAAAGGCAAAATGTCATTACATGTTAAAAAAAAAAAAAAAAAAAAAAGCCTGATATCGTTGTCTCTTTTCTTGTCTAACAGCATGATTACACAAAAAAAAAAAAAAAAACATCTCAGTGTGGTGTGTGATATGAAGAAGGCGAGAACGGTGCTGGAATAAAGTTCTCTTCACTCAGTTCTCTCAGAGTTCTACAAAACTTTAAGTGCTAATAAAGAGGCTGATTACAGACTCAATAAACCAACAAACTGCTACAGTGATGAAGGCAGAAAAACAAATAACGTACAAATAAAAAATATCCTGTACTGTAATGATGAAGAAAAGCATAAAAAACTCTAATTCTGATATAATGTTAGTGATAACTACATAATTAATAATGAAATAATTAATAACTAAATAATTAATAAAGCATTATATCCATTTGGTTGTTTTCTATGTGTTTACAGTAAATTAAGCTTCATGGGTTTTTTTCTTCACAAAAACCCCAACAATGAATCATGGGATGTTCTAATAAATTTAAAAGCGTTTTAAAATCATCTTAATGCCTTAATACAGAGATTTATGGTCAGGGAGATCGGACTCTAATTGCTCGTCGTAGTCGACAGGTCGAGTTTGTCGTCTCGTGCAGGACCCAAAAAAAAGCGTCTTTTATTTTTTTGCAAAAGGATAAATATCACAGATAAATATCGCACACTGTTGAGGACACATTAACATCACAGACACATGCTGTAGACGTATTCATAAGAATCGACTCATGAATTGATTCATTCTGGACTGAGACAGATAATGAATCTTGCTCGGATCATCTTTTAGCGGAACGTCGTGTCTCTTTCCCGTTACTCACTGCAGTCCCGGAGGCGGAGCTTCTGTTGGCGTTCGCGGTGCTGGCTCGGCCGCTAGGCTGCGTGCTCCCTGAGCTCTGACAGTTCACTCCGTTCCCGTTAGTGGCATCGGGACCTGAACACATTCACATCGGATTACAGTGTTATCTTAAGTTACATTTCATCCAGTAAACTGATGCTAACCCTTAAAGACAGAAGAAGAGAAACTCACCTGCAACGCTCGAGGAACCGTTGTTGTTGTTTGTGTTGTTTCCTTGCTCGTTAAGCCCCTATGATGCAACATTTACACGTCAGTAATAAGGCAGTCCATAACGACATTATAACTCATCGCTCAGGGTTTAATTGTCAGAGAAAATGGAAGGGGAAAAAATAAAACTTACTGTTTTGTTCATCAGGGCCAAATACTCTGGATTCGGCTCGCTGAAGTTTGGAACTTCAGAGTAAACCATGCAGAATCTGGCGCGCGCACACACACACACACACACACACACATACACACCATAAAATCACTATAGACTTATTTCCTTCTCATCTTCAGCTCCCCTACTGGTGCAGTTAATCATAGTTTAGGGTTTGTCCTGTGAGTGTTGCCGTAGTTCAACACTGTTCTGTTGTCATTTATTTTGTTGATCCTGGGCTGTAATTATTGGTCTTCAGGTGTTTTACATGTTTATATTAATGTGCTTCCTGTCCCTCAAACATTATCAGTTCTATAGTAACACCTTCTTCACAGGGATTCGTGCAGCAGACGCTCCACTGATGATAAACAGATTAAAACTGTGTGGAATCATTGATACGGTTACAGAAATGTGTTTGTTCATCGTGTGAAGGAGTCTCCAGTGTCAGCGCTTTGTAACAGTCAGAGGTGAAGCTGTAAACTTACTCTCCAATCTTCTGCAGCTCTCCTCCTCTTCCTGTGTATAGAGTGAGACAGCCTTTAAAAACTGACGCATAGCTGTAAAGGAAAACACACGTGCGCGCGTGCACACACACACACACACACACACACACACACACACACACACACACACACAGCTGATTCATCAGTGCAGACAAACAGATCACTGAATGACACATTTAAACAGTAGCTATGTTCAGTGACTCTGGTGTTAATTTGAAATCTCACCCTTTGGTCAGTCGGAGGATGTCTCCGGTCTGAATGAGCGCTCCCACATCATCCCACACTGATATACTAATGCTCCCCGTCTTATCAGCTACCTTACAGGTGCGCACCTCATGGCCATCTTTGGTTTTGGTGACCCTTCCTAGATAGATAGATAGATAGATAGATAGATAGATAGATAGATAAATAGATAAAAAGATAAATAAATAGATAGAAAACATGCACTATATTTCACATTAAAGGTGAGGTGCACTATGTTTGAAAGCCAATGTTGACATTTGAAATCACCAAAACAAACACTCCCCTAACCCAAATGGGTGTCACCCCTGTATTGATAGCTCCGCCCCACACATATATACATGTGTTTTTGTAGTGTGTTGTACCGTGAAAGGTTTAGCTCCGTTTCACGCGGAAGACGTTCAGTTCTCTCCAGCGCTGGAAAGCTGATCCTATATTAACATGTCCTACTTCTTGCCTTATCGTAAGCCTTTTTATTCACTGTGTCAATGTTTCAATCGCTTTCTGCTAATGTCACACATGCACACTGAACACTCTCTCCGCCCATATTGATAAGACACGCCCCTTTATGCTCATTGGCTACACATTTGTTTTGTTTGTCTGTCCGACAATTCTCAAACAACGTGCATCCCACCTTTAATGCCAGGCCTTAACAAAAAAACTCTTAATAATGCAGTAACTCAAATCATTAAGCAATTCGACATGCATTTGTCTTTAAAAAACATTTATAGCAGTTATAAACTCCATATCACCTACAATTATATGCAAAAAACCACGTATGAATCGGTTTATTATTAAGTTTCTACTAAAACAAGTCCATGCACTTGATGTATGGTGTAATATTAAATGACACACAGTAAATCTACACTAAATCATCTGTGATGTATAGGAACCTGTCTCCAGGACGATGAAGATGACGTTTAAGTTCTTCAGTCCGGGTTTGATGTCCTTCACACACGTCTCTGTGCTCATAGCTCACAACCTCAACACAATGTTAATGACACTTCTGTTGTGTGCACAGAGACATGGCACAGCTGTAGCTTCTCCACAGCTAGCTGCTTTTATTTAATACATGCTGTAGAAAGCGAAGGCAGTAATAAGACGCGTAATAACTTGAGAATACAGAGAGAGTGAAGTAGCACAGCGATGCTAACGGTTGGCGTTTGTTTTGCTCCTCTTCCGTACGCGGTGACGCAATCCGTATACGTTCATCACGTGACTAAGTTGGAGCGGCTCATAGATATGCTGTACATAGACATGTACGCTAGATGTCGCCTTTTCTACGGCAGTTCATTGGAACGAATACGTCAATAGAGCCGCCATCTTGGAACAGGGGACCCCCTCCATTTTAATGCATCAGCGTCAATGTAGGCAAAGGTCTAACTTAAATAAAATCACCATAAATCGTCATGAATAAGATTTTTAATTTTTTTTAGTTCGTTCCAACGAGCAGACATGTATTTATCATTGAGTCCAGATAAAATTTAAGGTTTTGATATTAAGATAATCAACTTTTTCACAATATAATGCTGACGTCTCTGTTTATCGCTTGGGACTCTACAAAGATTCAGATTATTTTATTTTATGTCATGTCAGCAATCAAAGCTATTTTCATGGCAGAAATTCAATTACAAAAACACATATCATATAACTACAATAAAAACAAAACAAATATAAACAGCAAGTCATATTATAATTTTTTTTAATTAACATACAATAAAAAAATCCAAAACCTTTTCAGGCATAATGTCTAAATATGTCCTTAAGTGAAGTAACTTGATAAAAGAGCATTCTGCTTGTGTTAAATCCAGGACAATCTAATAAAATATGTTGGACAGATAAGGGAATCTTACAAAACATACATAAAGTTGGGTCTTCACCTTTAAGCAAAAAAGCATGGGTCAATTTTAATGTCCTTATTAAGAGCTTCAGATTGTACAAACAAAATAAATCCATAAGTCTGTAGTGTTTAATGCACTTCAAGGGACATAGCCAAGTGAGAGCAGAGTAAAGGGCCTGGCTGAAAAGGTTTGTTCCCGGTTTTTTGTTGTTGTAAACTGTTTCTGTTTTTTTCTGCTCCTCCATCCCTTGAATCTCCAACAACTTACTCTTAAATGGGCTAGACCAATATGGAGACATCTCCTTCATGCACACAGGCACGGCAGGCAGGAGCTGTCTCGCTGCCGAGTGGGCCGGCGGCATCCTTTTCCCATCATAAAGGTCTCTTACAACTCCTTCGGCAGCTTTAGCGGCTGGCCAGGCTAGGCCCAACTTTACTGTGGCCCGTTTGCACACCTCGTGCAGGCTGCAGTCAGCAGGAGGGGCCGAATCGTTTGTTCTGGGTGGTCTAGACCAGTAGTCCCCAACCCCCAGGCTGCGGACCAGTAACGGTCTGTTGACCAAATGGAATATTAAATTTTTCCATTTTATTTACTGTGGTGCATTTCTCTCGGGTTTGTGCGACTTTCCATTGAGGAGTTAACCGGGAGCTGAGAGACGTCACCTAAAGCCGCACCAATACCGTGCATGCACAAAATATAATGATATCGGGCCGGGTTTAGGTGACGTCTGGAGCTGAGCGGCTGCAAGTGGCAGTGGTGTTGTAGCTTTGGTGGAGAGAAAGTGTGTATCGCTCTTCTCTCTGTTCACCGGTACTTTGTCATGTTTAACAGTGCTTGGTGTACGTGTATATTGTGTTTGTGTTACGAAACAGACTTTGTTAGAAAGTTAGAAACTCTGCCGGTGTTCTGGATTAAAGTCATGGCGAGTTACCCTGAGATTGTCACCACAGCAATTAAATCGCTATCGCCATTTCCAACATGCTATCTGTGTGAAGTGGGGTTTTCTGCAGAGACAGCAACCAAAACAAAACAACGGAATAAACTGGACATAAGCAACACACTTCGGGTGTCATTGTCTCCTATACCCCAGATGGAACCGTCTCATTGAAAAGAAACAAGCTCAGGGTTCTCATTGATTTAGTGTTGTAGTGAGATAAAAAAAAAGGCATGCTTAAATACAATTAAATTAGAATTATTAATTCTAATTTAATTGTATAGCCGCCACCCCCCACCCCCAGCGGGCCGCGGTAAAATGATCAAACATTGACCGGTCTGTGGTGAAAAAAATGTTGGGGTCCACTGGTCTAGACTGCTGGACTGGGAAGAGGGAATTGTATTCCTCCTCTTCGTCGTCCATGCCCAAATCGAGAAGGTCAGAGTTAACATCACCATCTGCATCCTCGTTCCCCAGTTTGTCATCCTCCTGCGTGAGCAGGCCATCAAAACATGGAGGCATGTCCGGGGATTTGGCTTCCATCATGTCCACCCAGCTCTTACTAGCTCGCAGGAGATGGTTAGTTGATGTTGAGGCCACTTCAGACAGGCAAGGGTCCTGCTTGTTAGCCACCGAAACTTTCAGCCTCCGTTCCAAGATTTTCACCGGCATTGACACACAGTGAGTGCACGTCTGCGGGTCCACTAGCGACATTTGAGCGTGCTTCGGGCCCATACACACGATGCACATAGAGTGAGGGTCCCTGCCCGAGATAGTAACTCCACATGATGATGGACAAGGGTGGGATACAGCCTCCTTAGATTCAACTTATGCCCTTTGGCGGGGTAATCTCCGTCGACATAGTGCAATCTAAAGACTCGTCACAACACGTTAGTCTTGAATTAGGCAATTAAACCTTCGGTAGGTCCGCCTTGATGCCTAAACCCAAGTAAACTAGATGTCGCCTACTGCTGTAAATAAATACGCAATAGGGAGAACAGAATAGCTTGCCATGACGCGGTCGCTATTCCAAATTTAAGGTTGTCACTCACCACAATCCCTCCACTGATGTTGTGTTCGAAATGAGATGGGATGCGCTGAGAGAGCTTGCTGCAGTCTCACACGGGAAGTGTGAATGGCGTAGACTGGGGTCGACCTGGCTGATATAGGTGGGGCGGAGCTGAAAGACAGATGTGGTGTCATAAGAGCTTCCACAGTTGGACACACCCAAAGCGATTCCCATAGTGCTCTTTATTATAACAATATATTTTTCAGTTAAAGTGTTCCCTTTCTAAAAAGATTTATTTTTTTAAATGACAGATGTATTACTTTTCCTGTGCTTCAGGTGCAATGTGACCTCTGTTGAAGGTTGGAACATTCTGAATGTGAGGAATACACAGTAGATGTTTGGGATGCTCTGGATCGGCGTATACCACAGCGTGTACAGTGAACAGCGTTCCTGCCAATGTACAGCTTCACACATTGAAGAAGAGTGGACCAACATTCCACAGGCCACAATCAACAACCTGATCAACTCTATATGAAGGAGATGTGTTGCACTGCACGAGGCAAATGGTGGTCAAGGGTTTTATGACCCCAATACAGTAAAACTGCACATTTTAGACTATAATATTTAAATATATAGCACTTTCACTTGTCTTCAAATCTTGAACACTGTCCTTAAATCATCACGCACGCACAACAGCGCACGGAAGTATTTACAGGCGCCATCTGACTGATAGAAACAGCGTAACGCCAACAAGCAACGTTATGCGTTTTATAGACTTTCAGTATGGAAATATATATATATACACACATATATATGCACTAATATTGTAGATGTAGCTACTAAATTATAACAAATTACTTGTTATCGTTTGTGTTATTGCTATATAGGAGTCAGTAAAACATTATATAACATTAATTAGTATATTTAACCACCAAACATCGCTGTACTCCATTTGAAAGTTTTATATAAACTGCTAAGTGAATCCATGTTTTCTGTATTAATTCGTGGTAAGGTGTCAAATCGAGTAAGGATAAGGAAGGCCAAGGCTGGTCAAGGCGTGCAGGGGCAGTTCTAGACCTTTCTTAGGGTGGCAGCCCCCTGTCTGTGATCTCAGCCACTTTCATAAATAAAAAATAAAAATTACGTTAAAATGCAGTCGATGGGAAAGAAAATTATTTATCAGTTTGATCCAAGAGCGATTTTTTTACTTTGATTTTACGCGCGTGCGCTGTAGTGTTTTAAAAGTGCGTCATGAGCTGTCTGCTTTATTAGAACGGAGAAGCACAGGCACGCGCAGCCAGAGCTGGAGGCGTTTATCTATAACGTTAATCAGCGGAAAACCGTGAAGACGGCGACCAAAAGCAGTGAAATGTCACTATTCTTATTACCAGAGTTGATAGAACAAACAAAATATTAATGCAAACAATCCATTCAATACTAAATGAAAATAACATTTATGGATTTGGTCTTCGTCTTGTGAATATTAGTTTATTAATGACTGCATACATCACTGTTTGTAGAGAATGCACACACATGAACTGATTTGATCCAAGACTGGCATCATTACATCATGCATAAAATTTTGGTGTCCACTTTTGCCATTTTAAATAATACCAGAACTTTTGGCTTACTATGTAGTCATATAATATATAATATAAAACTCTTCTTGTTTTAAATTCTCACTGAGGGCTAAACCCCCTAAAGGTGAAATCCTAGATCCGCCCCTGAAGGCGTGTATCAGCTTGAGCAGTACACCATTTACAGCCACCATTTTCTCGAGCAGAAAACAGCAAGTGGTGAGTAAAGACTCTAAATTGTATAGGTTTATGGTAGAAATATAACTGTTGTGTTTCACAATAAGCTTACATTTGTTAATGGGAGCTAACAATGAGCAATACGTTGATAGCATTTATTAATTATCTAAGTTCATGTTATTTTTCAACATTTACTAATACACTGCGTGTGTCTGTGTCTCTGCCCTTCCCCCATCTGCAGTATAAACTGTAATGAAAGTGAAAGTCAGCAGCTCCATTTTGTGACGAGTGAAAAATAAAAGATTTGAGGAGTAAAAACACAGTGAGTATCTAAAGCTCTAATATATAAACACACTGAAGTGACACTAGATGCAGAAGAGTTTTGTGGCTTTGTTCTGAAGCTTTAATGTACACAAGTTGTTTTATAACTTTATAGCGTGACTATTACCTGTAAGTGAACTCTGTGCTGATTCAGGGTTTAATTTAACACACCGATGTTGGAGTGAAGTAAACGTGTGTCCTGCTGTAATCTGGAGAAGGAGACGTGACCTCCAACATGAGTGTGTCTGGAAAACAGGACTTAAAGAAAGACGAGAGGTGACAAACTTTTGCATTCACCAGCAACAAACACACACCCAGTCTCACGGCAGTTCGTCACATCGGTTACGAAATGTTCTCGGAGACGGAGCTCCCTTTTTTAACGCGTCAAAAAGCACGGACTTTCGATCTAATGTATTTCAATAGGAAGCATCTTTCGTGTCTGCACGGCGTTTTTCTTTCTGCCACTCGGAAGCAATTTTGCTCATTTGTTATTCATTCTTAAACTTTAAGCACTACATTACTCAACATTTAACCAGGAGATTTTATCCTTGTTTTTTATTGCTGTAATAACTAGATGAACTGCGAATGAACGAAAGATTTATCTTTTTATTAATATCAAAGAGCTTTCAGGCTTTCGAGGCTCACGGGTAAGGCGGGCATCCGCGTTTGTGATTGGGTGATTTCTGCAAGCCACGAATTCTGATCTGAGAGTCGGCATTAGTAATGGTTAGTACCCTACAGAATATAAAGCAATGAAAACAAGGATAAAATCTCCTGGTTAAATGTTGAGTAATGTAGTGCTTAAAGTTTAAAAAGGAATAACAAATGAGCAAATTTGCTTCCGAGTGGTGGAAAGAAAAACGCCGTGCAGACACGAAAGATGCTTCATATTGAAATACATTAGATCGAAAGTCTGTGCTTTTTGACACGTTAAAAGGGAGCTCAGTCTCCACGAACACAAATCAAATAGATTACATTTCGTAACCGATGTGACTAACTGCCCTGAGACTGGGTTGTAAATACACACCATCTAATGGGAACACATCTGTATCTCTAAACACTCACTAGTTAACACAGGAACTCAACTTTGCTTTAAGGTGTTTAATAGCAGTGAATATATCACTGATCTGATCTAAGAACAGTTTAGACAAATCATTCACTGAGAGAAGAGTAAAAAGGACGGTGTAATGTGGAGCATAAGAGCAGCAGAGCTTTGTGTCAGTGAACTCTACAGGCTTTAAGACCCAGCTGAGTCAGTTAGCTGTGATTGGGACTCCTGATATCAGTGTAATTCCTGACTTATGAAGCCTGTCTCCTGTTTGAATAAGTGTACAGACTGGATCTGAATTAAAAAGATGGAATTATTGGTGTTTAATGATGAACACGTTGTTTAACAGTGCTGAGACAGCAGAGTATTAATTATTGCTGATATTTCTGTTGTAATTCTAGAATGATGGAGGGAAAGAGATCAGACTCACCAGAACCCAGCTGTGTGTCCATGAAGAGTGACCGGTCAATGGAACATCCAATATACTTCAGAGACAGAGACAGTTCTACTGATGTGAGGTCAGTATAGTGAGGTGTTTTCCAGCAGTGTTCCACCTGATCAAACTCACTCGTCTCATTATGAAGCCCTTCATGAGCTTTATCGGGTGTTGAAGCAGTAAAACACTAAACTGTGCAGTGCTGCAGCTCTCGGACTGGCAGTGAGGAAAAGTGCTTTAAGAGTTCAGTTCAGTCTGCAGTCCCTGAGCTGGAGGGTCTGTGGTGCTACAGAAGAACATTTACACCTGGGACATTAATGACAATATAAACATTTTATTCATTTACCCAAACATTTGGGGGAAGTCCTGGCCTAATGGTTAGAGAGTCTGACTCTCAACCCTAAGGTTGTGGGTGCGAGTCTCGGGCCGGCCACGACTGAGGTGCCCTTGAGCAAAGCACCGAACCCCCCCCCAACTCCTCCACGGGCGCCGCGGCATAAATGGCTGCCCACTGCTCTGTTCACTGCTGTGTTTGTGCACTTTGGATGGGTTAAATGCAGAGAACAATTTCTGAGTATGGGTCACTGTACTTAGCCATATGTCACATCACGTCACTTGTTTCTAAACATGTGGGTGTCAGTTAGGAAATCCTGAAATCAGTGTATTGTGTTAAGAGGATAGTGTTAAATATCTGTGTGTGTATTTATTAGTGTGTGATTTGTGCAGCTATGAATACATCCATATACGTCCAATACGTCCATATCACATGATGTGTTTTTGTTTGTTCACAGACCACAAAAGAAGAAATCAAACATCAGCAAAAATCATCTGGACTCCATGTTCAAGGTGTGTGTGTGTGTGTGTGTGTGTGTGTGTGTGTGTTTAGTGTGTATTGTGTGTGTTGTGATCCCTTGTAATGTCTTGATGTGCAGCAGCATTATGGGTAATCAGTTTTATGAGTAATCAGAATTTCAGTTCTAAGTTTAAATGTGATAATAAAAAGAGACATCTACTTTTTTTAATAAAATCATCTCTCACTGTAAAATGATAATATTTAGATCTGTTCCTCTGTGTTTCTAACCAGGAGCTGGAACACAAAGTCATCACTCTGATAAAGAATGAGCTGAAGAGGTTTAGGAAGCTCCTGAGTCCAGATTACCCAGCATGCACTGAGAGGGAGGTGGAGGATGAGGAGGATCTGCACAGTGTCAGAGAGGGAGCGCTGAAGATCACACTACACGTCCTGAAGAACATGAACCACACAGATCTCGCTAACACACTGTACAACAGTAAGAGCTCTGAGTCATGACTTTATTCCATCAGCTTCACTTTAGAGAGAGGAAATAGTTTTAGATATGAACACTTTTAGTTTTAAATGTAATTTTAGTATCATGTAAATCTGCTGCTTTTCTGTTCTGTTCATGGTCCAGCTTGTGGTTACTCTGTACAATGGTCCTGATCCTTCAGTAATATTTAGTACATCAATCAGGAACGAACAGCAGGAACTGAAATAAATGTACATTTTATATTGAGCTCAGTGATTTTACATTAAAACATGTTATTACTTTGTTTATTAGAGTTTTTAGGTTCTGTGTGTCAGACAAAGTTGAAGTCCAATCTGAGAGAGAAGTGTGAAAGAATTAATGAAGGCATCTCACAGCCTGGAAGCTCAGCACTTCTGAATGAGATCTACACTGAGCTCTACATCACAGAGGGTTGGAGTGGAGACGTCAATAATGAACATGAGGTGAGACAGATTGAGACAGCGTCCAGGAGACCAGCAACACAGGAGACACCCATCAAATGTAATGATCTCTTTAAAGACAAGTCCATCAGAACTGTGCTGACTAAAGGAGTTGCTGGAATTGGAAAAACCGTCTCTGTACAGAAGTTCATCCTGGACTGGGCTGAAGGAGAAGCAAATCAGGACGTCACCTTCATGTTTCCACTTCCCTTTAGAGAGCTGAATCTGATGAAGCAGCAAAATCTCAGTCTCATGAATCTTCTTCATCATTTTTCCCCAGAAATAAGAAAACTGGGATCAATAAACTGTGACTCCTACAAAGTGGTGTTGATCTTTGATGGTCTGGATGAATGTCGACTTCCTCTAAATTTCCAGAAGAATGAGAGATTGTGTGATGTGACAGCGTCAGCCTCAGTGGATGTGCTGCTGACGAACCTCATCGAGGGAAATCTGCTTCCCTCTGCTCTCCTCTGGATAACCACAAGACCAGGAGCAGCCAGTCAGATCCCTCCTGAGTGTGTAGACCAGGTAACAGAGATACGAGGCTTTAGTGATCCTCAGAAAGTGGAGTACTTCAGGAAGAGGATCAGTGACCAGAGCCTGGGCTATAAAATCATCACACACCTGAAATCTTCAAGAAGCCTCTACATCATGTGCCACATCCCAGTCTTCTGCTGGATGTCAGCCACTGTTCTAGAGAGAATGTTGGGTGAAGTAGAGGGTGGAGAGATCCCCAAGACTCTGACTCAAATGTTCACACACTTCCTGATCTTTCAGATCAAACACAAGGACCAAAAGTACCATCAGAAATGTGACCCTGATCCTCAGCAGACCAGAGAGACTATCATGGCACTGGGAAAACTGGCTTTCCACCAGCTGGAGAAAGGAAACCTGATCTTCTATGAGGAAGACCTGAGAGAGTGTGGCATTGATGTCAGAGAAGTGTCAGTGTACTCAGGAGTGTGTACCCAGATCTTCAGAGAGGAGTTTGGTCTTCACCTGGGGAAGGTGTTCAGCTTTGTACATCTGAGTGTTCAGGAGTTTCTGGCTGCTTTATACATGTTTCTCTCCTTCATCAGCAGAAATGTAACAGAACATCAAACCTCTGATCTGTCTGATCTTTTCAGGAAGTCAAACATGTCTGATCTCCTCAGGAGTGCAGTGGACAAGGCCTTACAGAGTGAGAATGGACACCTGGACCTGTTCCTCCGCTTCCTTCTGGGTCTCTCACTGGAGTCCAATCAGACTCTCTTACGAGGCTTAATGCCACAGACAGGAAGCAGATCTCACAGCAAACAGGAAACAGTGGAGTACATCAAGGAGAAGATCAGGGAGAATCCATCTCCAGAGAAATCCATCAATCTGTTCCACTGTCTGAATGAACTGAATGATCGTTCTCTAGTGCAGGAAGTACAAACTTACCTGAACAGAGGAGGTTACAGTCGTCTCAGAGGAACCAGACTCTCTCCAGCTCAGTGGTCAGCTCTGGTGTTTGTGTTACTGAGCTCAGAAGAGGAGCTGGATGAGTTTGATTTGTGGAAATATGATCAATCACATGAATGTCTTCTGATGCTGCTGCCAGTGGTCAAAGCCTCCAGAAAAGCTGAGTGAGTATTTTTATTTATAAATGTATTACTGCATGGTTTATTATTTTAATGTAACACTTAACTGCACTGTTTGGATTAATGTGTGTTAATAGTTCCTCTAATCATCTTTACACAAAGCTCTGGTACTTTTACAGGAGATTGTGTCACTTTTTACACTAACATGTTATATCTGAGCTGAGGGCTGGGCCACATGGACAAAATCTTATAACATCATATAAAAGTATCATTTTATAGCTTTTATATATGAATCATGAAACATTAAGTGTTCTCTAAAATTGATGTAAAAACATCTATACAAAATAACTGCATGTATTTAAGTACTAAAGACATTTCTGAACTAAACACCAGTGAAATACTTTTTCTGTTCTGTTTATTTTGAAAGTGACATTTAACAAAACTCTCACAGATGAGAAAAAACATCAGACTGACAAAATGGGATCAATATGGATAGAAAATATAAAAAGTAAATATTAAAACACTCTAATGTCCTTCAAGTATCTCTTTATGTTGAAGTTCCTCATCTTTTGTTGTGTGTGACAGTGTTGTGGGGAGATTCACTCTGTCATGGCTTTTTTACTCAATTGTTCTTTCTATTAAAATAAAACATAAATGCTTTGTAAAAACTGACCCCAATACGAAGGAAAAACAAAAGTCTCCTTCAGTCTGCACTACTGCTAAACTTTACTAAGGACTGAGCTCGTGGTAAATAAAACATCAGTCATCATTTTGGACCTCGACACATTGGACAGACGAAGTGGGAAAATGTTCAGCTTTATCTTCTTATTATGTTAGAAACAAGCTAGGCAGCGAACTCAGATGTGTGATGAAGATTTTCTTTCTCTAACACTGACCTGTTTGTAGAGGATGGAGTTTAAATGTGACTTTTTATATGAAGACTTTTATTTTGATGGGGTTGTTTTTGTTCTTTGCTTATCAAGTGTACAAGCAGGTAAAAAGAGAGAGGATGAATAATGTGTCACAGGTGAGTGTAGTGTCGTGACCGCTGTTATTAAAAAGTCCTGTTTTTCTACTTGGAGCTCGACAAAGACACCAAACTGTTAATGATCACATTCTTGTTCTTGGGTCGTGATTGTTGTTAATCTGTTGTAGTTGAATTATAGACAGTTTTTTGTCTGGTTCACTGCATCAGAAGATGGTGGATGTGGTAAAAACAGACGGTGAACACAAAGACGGTTGCACGTGGCGGTCGGTCAGGTTTATCACCATTACTGTTGAAGAGACGTCAGGTTTCGTTCTTTCGAAACTTTCTGTGGATTTTGGAGATTTTGGAGAACTGTATTTGTATTTATAAGCAGCTGTAGTTAATCTATATTTTTGTTGTACAACGTTAACAGACTGGTTTTATTCTCTGTTCATCATTAAGTATACTCTAAAAAATAAAACGCTGGCTCAACTTAAAAAAATTAAGGTAACAATTTGCATGCATCTTTTTAAGTAGCTTTAACTCAGTCATTATTAAGTAGATATCATGTACCTTTTATAGTTAGACTAACCCAATTTGTTTAGTACAACCAACATGATTTGACTTAACCTCTAAGAGCTTAATTAAGTTGAAACAACTTAATTTTAATTTCAAAGTTTTGGTGATATTAAGTGGTCAAATTACATAATTTAAGCTATTCTAACTTCTTTATTTTGATTCCATTCTACTTAGATATGTCCATGCAAATTGTTACCTTAATTTTTTTGAGTACAAGTAACTTATTTCACTTCAGTCAGGAGAAATAACACAGCAATTCCAGTTTTATGATGAAACTGGTTTATTATAAAACCAATGTCAACTTATGTACAAGAAGAGTGCTTTGACAAAACAATGCTTTGACAAAAAGATAATTATCCAGGACTAAAGTATTTTTTTCAAATAAAGTCAAGTAAAGAATCAAGTATTTTTCTGGTAGGTACATATCAGAATAAAATAAAATAATAACAATAAATCACAGGGAACGTGGAAAATGAATTCCTACAACAGACACAATTGTCAGCTTATTGGGTCCACCTAGCTGAAACTAAAAGTTTTCTTCCTTTTTTTAAATTTTTTGCAAAGTATTAATTTTTTTTACATGTAACATTTCAGGAATACAACAGTTTATTGTTTAAAGACATTACCTTCGGCCTAGCTTTCAGACCATCCAGCTCAAGAATTATTTTCTGAAACACCTCAAAAGTATTTTTTAGTTCCTTTGGGTAGCTGAGGTTGAGAGCATATACCAGCCCTAGCAGGGCACAGGCACTGGATACATCCAGGTCTTGCAGGACTTCCGTTCCCTCAATAATAATACTGCCGTTGGCTGGGTCAAAATTTGTGGTACCTCATCATCCTAAGTAGATCAAAATCAATGTCAGTGTTTTAAGACAAGGAAAGGAACAGGACATTAGACACAGGAGTTAAATCTTGTCAGCTGCCTAACCATCAAACATAATGCTGCAGATTGTATATGAAAGAAAAATAAAAACTCAAATGTTGTAATGGCAAATTTACAAAAAGCTCAAGGTTTACAAGGTTACAAGATGGATCAACTGTGAAAACGACAAAGCAGGTAAAAATGGCATGCACACACATTGTCATGTTAGGTATTGTGCTTAAATTAACTTCCTTATTAGTTAACTATTTAACTTGTTACAGGTTTATGTATGTATGTATGTATGTATGTATGTATGTATGTATGTATGTACATGTATGTATACATACTGTATGTGTGTGTGTGTATACGTATGTATGTATGTATGTATATACATGTATGCATATATGTGTGTGTGTGTGTGTCTTAATCAACCCAGTGTAAACTTTAAATTCGGACGACACTAAACATATTCGATATCAATTAACATCATTTACCTGCCACTGTAAAACAAAACATAATGCCTATTTTGAACACACTAGCTAGCTAAACGTCTATTAACTTTAGAATCGATGAATTAGCTTAGCTCAAACTGTCTTTTCAGTTTAGTGTGTGACAACAAAGATTTACTTAAGTAACGTTTGCCGCATTCATTGTGTTTCATATTTAGGTTTATATGTATTTTGTCCACCATGGAGGAAAGCTGATTTTGAGGAAAACGCGGTTGTAGCCGCCTCACTACATTACTACGAGAGAAAAGAGGTGTTACAGTGTTTAGCTCAGGAGTTATTGACTCGGGAAAATCGAATCTGTGAATCTGCGGACAACTTTACTTAAGTCAACGATTTTTTGTGCATACAGTTGGTAGCTGCTGAGATTAAAACAAAGCAAAAATATTAACTTACCTATATAGCCTCGATTCTCCTGTTTCTCCGGCTCCTAGTAGTCCTTCTCTGGCAGAAAAACACGTCCGGGCAAATTCCGCCTTTACTCAACTTCTAAAGGATGCTCACTAGATATACAAGTTTCACTAACTTAATATTTTTCTGTTGTTACGAGAAGGTAAAAGTGTGTGTTCAAAATCGATATATAATTATGTTAAGACAGTATTCTTTATTTTAATTTTGAAAGACTTATTAAAATGAGTTATCAACTCACCAATACAAGTACATATTACAAACTTAATTATTTTATGCTGAAAATATTGTTTATTTTAAGTTTTACAAACTAACCGCATGAATCATTTTTTAGAGTGTACTGATAAAATATTACACATTGGGCTAAAGGTTTACAGACTCTGAGGTCTGATATCACTTGAGCTCTTATTGGACTGGGAACAAAATACTGAATTGTACCATACTGGAAAGAGTGGAGGTGGATTTTCTTTATTGTATTGAATATGGTCTTGTATTCAGCTTAAGTTGAGTGTTATAACTGAGTTACAGAGGTGAATTAGGTGCTAACTTCTTTTGTCTAGTCCTGGGTTAAAGCACTGACTTGGAAGGTGTATTGTGATCGTATCTGACACATTATTTTTTATTAATACTGTGTTCCATAAGAGAAGACAATAATGACAGTTAAATTGTTGAAGTTAAATGATGTGTTTTGATTCTGACAGCTACCTTGGAGTCGGACGTCTCACTTACCTTGCTAGGTTTGGGGAGGTTGTGCTGTTCAAAGCTAGTTCCACACTGTGTATTATACAATATACACTACACTCTTCAGGAAGTACCATGTCACTTATAGCCCCCTGAAGCCCCCCTACACAAACCCTTTAGTGTGACACACAGTAGTGTTGTGTTAGATTTTTACCTACAAGGTGGGTTAGATTTCCTGCTATGTGTATATTCAGTGTTTTAGATTGAACAAACGAATGTCTGTATGTTGATCCATCTAAAGCTAATACTTGTGTATATACAGTGTCACTCATTTAAAGGTAAGAAGTTTGACTTTGTTTATTTCTGATGCTGTGTGCAGTCGTGCTGATGTGACGTCACTCTGTAAACAGGGAAGGAGCTCAGATTTGAGAAGAAAACCCCACGTTCACTTCTCAGTTGTGGAGGCATGAAAGACATGATCCCATTTACTCTGTGGAGAAAGAAGGGTTCACTAATTTGTGTTGAAATAGTAACAGTGACATCTGTAGTAAACAGTACAATGTTCTTTCTAATATCCTTTATTTACATTGTTTATGATAAATGAGAGATTTTTACACATCTATATTTCTTAAAAAATCATAATCAAGAATCGTTTATATAATCTTTCTCTTTAGTTTGGATGTAAGTGAACACTCCACCTGTACTCAGGTCCACACCAAACACCTGAACCAGTGTTTGTGTAAAATCAGATTTCTGGATGTGACAGATTTGTACGTGTACGAGCACAGAGAACAACACACACCAACTGTTTTAGTGTCTCTGTGAAATCCAACATATAACTGAGTGTAAAGTATGACTAGTATTGTCATGTTATTACCTGGTAGTGTACAGCTGTATAATTCTTTATGTTCTGTAATAAAATGCACTGTATCTGCAGTGTTGGGTGTAGAAACTTGAACACAGATCAGAGTGTAGTGTTTGTAGGCTGCTCGCTCTCACATGTGTGTGTTATGTACATGACCTAATGGTCTTATAATAAATTGTAGCTGAGAGATTGTGGAGTGCAGAAAGACGTCCCTGCTCCTGTAAATGTGCTGATGTGGTGTCCTGTCCTCTGATTTGTGTGTGTGACACAAACACACTGACATTTCTGTTACATTTTCAACTTTAGCTGGATTATGGCTGTGTTTGTGTGTTTGAGATCAGTGTTCTGATATTTCATCATTTCTCTTCCAGTCTAATTAAGTGTAATCTGACAGAGGAAAGCTGTAGAGTTCTGTCCTCAGTTCTCAGCTCAAAATCCTCCAGTCTGAGACATCTGGACCTGACTAAGAATAAACTGCAGGATTCAGGAGTGAAGCTGCTCTGTGATGGACTGAAGGATCCAAACTGTAGACTGGAGATACTGAGGTACACACACACACACACACACACACACACACTCACACACACCCTTAAATTTTGAGGATTTATTCTAATCATTATATCTTTATTTCTATAGAACCTTTTAAACAGAAGTCTTTACAATAGACTATATATACACTACTCAAAAAAAAGGGAACAGTTAAAGGCAGTTCTCCGATTTTTGAGAAATGCTTCAGAAAACTGAGTCGGGCCGAATAATAAAAAAATCAAAAACAAAATTCAAAACAAACATGTAGCCAATGAGCAGAAAGGGGCGTGTCTTTTCTTGTCAATATGGGCAGAGAGAGTGTTCAGTGCGCATGTGTGACATTAGCAGAAAGCAGTTTTAACATTGATATGGAGGATAAAAACAAAGAAAGAAAGCGAAGAAAGGCTTACGATCAGGCTTAGGATCAGCTTTGACCTAAAGGACCAGCACTGGAGAGAACTGAAGGAGCAGGAAGTTGGCCACATATTCACAGGTTGGAGTTTCCCGAGTCAATAACTCCTGAGCTAAACGCTGTTACTACACAAATAACACCTCTTTTCTATCGTAGTAATGTAGAGAGGCAGCTACAACCGCGTTTTGTGTAGTAACAGCGTATCGTCAGCATAACATTGGAAATTAATCTTATGTCTTCTTATAATGTTCCCTAATGGAAGCATGTATATCAAGAAGAGCAGGGGTCCAAGGACTGATCCTTGAGGGACCCCATAATTAACTGGCAATAAGCTGGAAGATTCACCATTTAATTCTACAAAATGGTATCGATCAGACAGGTAGGATCTAAACCAACTTAAAGCCTGTCCATGAATACCTGTGTAATGTTGTAAGCGATCTAGGAGAATGTTGTGATCTATAGTGTCGAATGCAGCACTAATGTCAAGTAGAACTAATGGGGACATACAGTCTTGGTCCGAAGCTAAGAACAAGTCGTTTGTAACTTTAACAAGTGCAGTTTCTGTGCTATGATGTGGCCTGAAACCTGACTGAGACTCTTCAAAGATATTGTTCTCCTGTAAGAAGGAGCTCAGTTGAGCAAAAACAACCTTTTCTAGTATTTTAGACATAAATGGAAGATGTGAAATAGGTCTGTAATTTAATAGTTCATTAGGATCTAAATTAGGTTTCTTAATGTGGGGCCAAATAACTGCCAACTTGAAGGATTTAGGGACGTAACCTAAAGATAACGAGGAGTTAATTATATTAAGAAGAGGCTCACCAGCTTTATATAACACTTCTTTTAGTAATTTAGTTGGGATTGGGTCTAGTGAACAGGTTGTTGATTTAGCTGTAGTAATAAGCTTATCTAACTCTTCCTGTCCTGTACTTGTAAAGCTCTGTAGCTGTGAGTGTAGAGCTTTAGGTGAGACTGAGTCACAAGCTGCTCTCACATGTTGAACATCACCTATTTTGTTCCTGATGCTTTTGATTTTATCAGTGAAGAATCTCTAAAATCCTCACAACTGAACTGTGATGAAATAGTGTGTTCACATTACTGTGTTTTTGTTAAACTAGTTAAACTGCTAAATAAAAACCTGGGGTTGTTCTGGTTATTTTCTATGAGCTCAGGTGCTCAGCCCTAGCAGATTTTAGAGCCTGTCTGTAGCTGGACATACTGTCCTTATACACAATTCTAAAAACCTCTAATTTAGTTTTTCTCCATTTTCGCTCGAGGTTACGGGTTTCTCTCTTGAGGGTGTGAGTATGGCTATTATACCACGGTGCAGGTGTTTTGTCTCTGACTTTCTTTAATCTTATTGCTGCAACAGTGTCTAATGTGCTAGTGAATATAGCGCCGATGCTGTTATTCATTACATCTAGATCGTTTGTGTTTGAGGGTACAGTAAGAAGTCCAGACAGATCAGGCAGGTTAATTGTGAATCTGTCTTTAAAAAAAAAGTTTAAAGTGTCCGCCAACTCCTGGACAGTCTCTCTCTCTCTCTCTCTCTCTCTCTCTCTCTCTCTCTCTCTCTCTCTCTCTCTCTCTCTCGTCACCCAGCATTTCAACAGTTTTTGTTTTTGGGAGTTTATTATTGACCATCAATAATTAAAAATGACAGGTCTGGATCTCTGTGTCCTCATAACTTACTACGGCCGTAAATAGGACAACAAATGAGTAAAACGTACACACTTAAATACAGTATAAAGGTCATGGTTATAGATGTACAGAATAACACGTCTGCACAAAAGTTCACAAAGATTTATATACGACTAAAGTATATAATGTGAAAGTTGAGAGAATTAAAGAAATCAAGCATGTTACTGGCTTCAGTATACGTGACAGAGAATTACACACGACTGAACTCTATTGGTCGTGTTTTCAGAGCTAGAGAATGTGATGTGGTGAGAAATCGCAGGATCCTTTTCTCTGTGATGTGCATTCTTACTTGTCACATCTGTACACAGATGTTCATGTTATATTTTTATCCTGACATTAGAACCTTGTGTTCAGGTGGACACTTTATTTCTCATTGATGGAAACACCTCAATTCACTATCTGAGAAATAAATCAAACACTTCATCATTTCTCTTCCAGTCTGTGGGACTGTGATCTGACAGAGGAAAGCTGTAGAGTTCTGTCCTCAGTTCTCAGCTCAAACTCCTGCAGTCTGAGAGAACTGAACCTGAGTCACAATAAACTGCAGGATTCAGGAGTGAAGCTGCTCTGTGATGGACTGAAGGATCCACACTGTAAACTGGAGATACTGAAGTACGCGCACACACACGCACACACACGCACGCACGCACGCAGGCACACACACACGCACGCAGACACAGACTCACTCACACATGCACACACACTCACACATACACACACGCACACAGACACACACATGCACGCACACAGACACACACATGCACACACACACACACACACACACACACACACACACACACTCAGTTTTAATAAACACTACAACATCCAGTTCTCCTCTGTGGTAACTGTAACTGTAGTGATCTGATATATTGTCATTGTTGTTGTGTGTGAGATGGAGAGTAAATGTACTGTATATAAAGATTTTGTGTAGTTCATGTTTTCAATACTAAAACTGAGAGTGTTAAGTGTGAGAAGGGTTTCTTTCTTGCAGGATGTATAATTGCAGTATTACAGATGAAGGTTGTGCTGCTCTGGCTTCAGCTCTGAGGTCAAACTTCTCATCACACCTGAGAGAACTGCATCTGCTCAGTAATAATACAGGAGAATCAGGAGCGAAGCTGCTCTCTGATCTACTGAAGGATCCACACTGTACACTGAAGACACTAGAGTGAGTTACTGACTTACGGTCTCTTTACTGTATGATATTGTGTAATATTCACTGTGTGCTGTAAAATGTCACATCTAATGTGTGTATTTATGCTTCTGTTGTTCATAAGCAATGTGTTTAAATTTGTCTGTAATTCTGTCCTGTTGTGTTTTTCAGCATTAAGCCTAAGAAACTCCCCAGGCCTGGTATATGACAGGAGTCTCTCCTCAGACCTTTTTTCCAGGATAAATCAGTTATGGTGGTGAAGCGTTAGAACACGTCCCACATTTCCAGCAGTTGGGGAGCTGAATCATTCATATTCAGATGTAGAAGATCCAGAACAATAACTGAAATAGATCAGTGTCACTGTTTCCCAAATGTATTGGTCACGACACACAAACCACTAAGCTTTAAAATTAATTGCACAAACATGCTTCATTGCTTCAGGTTGCATATTAAAATTGGACATAATCCTACATTAAAATGACATTTAATGTGAAATTTGAGCTTAGGTCAAGTAGGAATAAGTTAGTTACACGCTGTTGCTGCTGATAAAACAACAAATTTAGGCTACATATCATTGCTGTCGGGTGGAAACCTCGTATTTTTTAAATAATTATGTGTCATCAAAATTGGTATCATGGCTTTATATATGGTCAGACAAGTGCGTCATTATATTAACATTTTATGTAAACAGCTGCATCTGAGGCAATAAGTGCATTTTTTCAACTTACAGGATATAAAGTTTATTGTAATCGCTGTTTTTGTTGTTGAATACATGTGGACAATATGTCATGATTTAAAAGGTAAAACAGTACTTAAAACAGTATTGGCTACTAGGAAATATGACAAAAACTCTAAATAAAAAAACATTCGTCTTTATCAGTGTTGTACTGTAACAAAGTACAAATACTTCGTTAGAAATATGAAAGTAGAAATGTCACGTATCTGTACTTTACTTCGCTATTTAAATTTGTCAACTTTCACTTTTACTCCACTACATTTCCGAGATAAAATGTAAACTTTTACTCTGTTATATTTCCACTAAGCGTCTTCGTTACTCGTTACTACAAAATAAAATCAGAAGAAATGTGTGTGACTGTAATAAGGGAGGTTTGGTGTATCACTGCTCCTAGATTGTATTACGCTCCGCGCGCTCTATGGAGAAGCTCAGGAACGCGCAGCGTGCACGCGCAGTCAGAGCTGGAGGCGTTTATCTATAACGTTAATCGGCGGAAAGACGCAAAGACGTCAACCAAAAGCAGTGAAATGTCACTATTCTTATTACCAGAGTTGTAGCACAAAGAAAATATTAATGCAAACAATCCATTCAATACTAAATAAATTTGGTCTTTGTCTTGTGAATATTAGTTTATTAATGACTGCATTCATCGGACACACTGTTTGTAGAGAACGCACACACACATGAACTGATCTGATTCAAAATGGCATCATTACATCATGCATAAAATTTTGGTGTCCACTTTTGCCATTTTAAATAATACCATAACTTTTGGCTTACTATGTAGTCATATAATATATAATATAAAACTCTTCTTGTTTTAAATTCTCACTGAGGGCTAAAACACCTAAAGATGAAATCCTAGAACCGCCCCTGATCTTATACCTACTGAAAATCACTGAAATTTTATTTTTACTTTTACTTCAAATACTTAAGTACAGTAAATATCAGAAAATTACTTTTGATACTTAAGTACTGTAAATATCAGATACTTTAAGCATTTTACTTGACTAATATACTAAAAGGTGACTTTCACTTCTACCAAAGTCTTTTCCTAGTATGATACTTGTACTTTTACACAAGTATTGCTTTCTAGTACTTTATACAACACTGGTCTTTACAGACAGTGTTTTCCGAGTAAAGTTATTTACTCAAACATGGTTCTTTACTTAACCTACATTTGCATTGCAACCAAACAGAGTACTTAATGTATTCAAGAACATACCTTTTACAAATGTCCAACGAAAATTATTTGTTCAAAATCTGTATCTTTAAAACTGCTTTCTGTTTTCTTATTATTAAAAGCAGACTGTAAAATTCAAAAAATAAAAGCATTGCCTATAAATGAAATTATGTGGGTGAAAAGTCTCTCTTGCAATCTGTGCCTCCTTTAAATTGTGAAAAAATAAAGCATTTATTTAAAACGAGATCGATAATGAAAAAAAGTGTAACATGGTCAGTCCTGGAACAAATGTGCTGTAACAAGCCAACAGTGTAACATCATTGAGGAAACATAAGTACCACCTCTTGAACATTACCTCGAGTAAATACTTACAAAAGAAGTTTATTTTTCAGGACATGGACCTTGTTTGACAGATTGTTGGCATTTAGCTCCATAAAAAGCTTTTAAAATGTTTCAAATGTGTATCTGAAGTCTTGTGTATAGGCCAAGTTTAATGCATAAATTAGACCAAGCATCATAGAACATGCTTCGGCAACATTGTTTAGGTTTTCAAGTATTTTGATACCTTCAACTATGATGCCAACATCTTGGTAAGGGTCTGTGGCATGTGCCCCTTCAGGTTTGATGACGTAGCTTCCTAGGGTGGTGTTGCGCATCGAGGTTTGGGCTTCATCATGTTCAACATCCTAAAGAATTCAAATACAATATGTAATTACATAAAATACAGGTGAAAGGGGAATTGGTATTAGTGATATGTTTAACAGGCTTAAATTACCATGTACTCCTTCACAAGGCTTTTAGGATGCATTCACGTCTTTTTTCGATGGGGACATCCTTAAAAGTGTGACCAAAAAGCCATTATTGGCAGTTTTCTTATTCACAATTGCTTTTTTTTTTTTAATTTTGTCTTTATGTTGTTCTAATTTTAGATGCATAAATCTGATGCTATTGAAAAATATGGTAAAGCTATACACAAGCCTTGATGTTAAGTTTACAGTTTTTTTTTTAAGTTCAGATGTAATACTCACAAATACACCTTCTTTTGACTACAGTGGCTTATAGAGGGTTTTGCATTTGAACTCAGATATATGTCAGGCTTTAGATGCATTTTACCGAGGAGGAAAAAAAATCATTATGCCATTATTTATCTTCCCTCAACCATTATTACCTTTAGCGTTTTAATTGAGAGAAAAACATGGTTTCATAACGTGATGCTGAGTGCATAATAACTGAAAGAGAGAGAAATATTGCTAGATTTAAAATGATGAGTTTAAAGAACAAACCTGATCCATAACTGACAGGATGTTGTTGATCTTCTGTGCTACTGCTCCTCATTTCTTTTTGAGACCACTTCATGCTAACCCTGGCCATATTTTTGCACATAAATGGGGAAACTACTAATAATTAACAAGTCAAAAAAGTACTTTGTCTTTTTATGGGATAATTTATATTATATCAAAATGCAAAGTGGAAATATTACATAGGAACAAAAACAGAATGCAGAGTGACTAATAATGTGAAAACAAACGTGAAATAAATCTAGAAATTATGTAATCTGTAATTCATAATTCTAATCTTTGAAAATCTCAATATAAATGCAAATAAGTAAAGTATCTTAACTGTGTCTCCGCATAAACACAAAGCGAACTGCACAAAATGGCGTTAATCAGAAGAGAAAATTGAACCATGTGCGTTCTATCTGCATATGTGCGCCATCTGCTGATCAACGTGCGGTAATGCAGAAGCAAAATGCTTTGTTTCATTCACTTTGTTCGTAAGTGAATTGTGTAAATTTTAAAATTTCTTTTTTTATTATTTTGTCAAAACAAATATTTTAATTTTAATGCACAAACTTTAGATAATTATATAATCCAAATTTATTTATATTCTCTGAACCAACAACAGCCGTGTTTCTTTTTTTGAGTGTACTACATCTCAAAGTGGGTTGAGGCCTTCCCATTGAAAACCAAAACTGTAGCTGAAGTTGCAAAACAACTTTATTCTATTATCTACAGACATTGCTGCCCTAAAAGAATACTGAGAGATCAAGGATAAGAAGTTAATGAAGTAAGTGCTTTTTAAAGTACAAAGCCTATTCCACTAGTTTGTTATTTGCATATAAAATTAGCAATATATTTTTCAGTTAAAGTGTTCCCTTTCTACAAAGATTTATTGTTTTAAATGACAGATGTATTACTTTACCTGTGCTTCAGGTGCAATGTGACCTCTATTTCAGGTTGGAAAATTCTGAATGTGAGGAATACACAGTAGATGTTTGGGATGCTCTGGATCGGCGTATACCACAGCGTGTACAGTAAACAGCGTTCCTGCCAATGTCCAGCAACTTCACACATTGAAGAGAAGTGGACCAACATTCCACAGGCCACAATCAACAACCTGATCAACTCTCATGAGGCAAATAGTGGTCACACCAGATACTGAGTGGTTTTATGACCCCAATACAGTAAAACTGCACATTTTAGAGTATAATATTTAAATATATAGTACTTTCACTTGTCTTCACATCTTGAACACTGTCCTTAAAAAGAGAAAACTGCAAAATTCATGTTTTAGGTTTTAGTACAAACAAACAAACAAACAAACAAACAAACAAATATATATATATAATGAATTATTTTGAGCGGTCAATCCATCATTGATATACAAACAAACCAGCACCACATCTTGTAACAGAGCGCGAGAAAGTGTGTGTGTGTGTGTGTGTGTGTGTGTGTGTGTGTGTGTGTGTGTGTGTGTGTGTGTGTGTGTGTGTGTGTAAAATCATCACGCACGCACACACAACAGCGCTAGGGATGCATTTACAAGCGCCATCTGACTAAGAGAAACTGCTGCGGTAACACAAACAATCAACGTTATGCGTTTTATAGACTTTCAGTATGGACTATATATATGCACTAATATTGTAGATGTAGCTACTAAATTATAACAAATTACTTGTTATCGTTTGTGTTATTGCTATATAGGAGTCAGTAAAACATTATATAATATTAATTAGTATATTTAACCACCAAACATCGCTGTACTCCATTTGAAAGTTTTATAGAAACTGCTAAGTGAATCCATGTTTTCTGTATTAATTCGTGTTAAGGTGTCAAATCGAGTAAGGATAAGGAAGGCCAAGGCTGGTCAAGGCGTGCAGGGGCAGTTCTAGACCTTTTTTAGGGCGTCTCCAACCCCCTGTGTGTGATCTCAGCCACTCTAAAACTAAGAGTATAATTTTTTACTTTCATAAATAAACAATAAAAATGACGTTAAAATGCAGGACATGTCGTCGATGGGAAAGAAAATTATTTATCAGTTTGATCCAAGAGCGATTTTTTTTACTTTGCTTTTACGCGCGTGCGTTGTAGTCTTTTAAAAGTGCGTCATTAGCTGTCTGCGTTATTTGAACGGAGAAGCACAGGCACGCGCAGCCAGAGATGGAGGCGTTTGTCTATGGCAGGGGTCAGCAACCTTAAACACTCAAAGAGCCATTAGGACCCGTTTCCCCACAGAAAAAAAACACAGGGAGCCACAAAACCCTTTTGACATCTAAAATGAAGATAAAACTGCATATATCGTTTTTTTTTACCTTCATGGAAACTATAGAAAAAACTGTAGTGTGTTGCATTTATGAAATCAATGAACTGCTACAGAGTAAACAAAATTTTATTTCTGCAGGCAAACAAAAATATTTTGAACAGTTTGAACTAACCTTAAGAAAAAAGACATTGGGTCGAAGGTTACTTTCAAATAAAATGTGCAATGTCTAATTGAGTCCTCTTCGTATTCATGCCAGGGCTCTCAAGTTTTGAAGACAGGCAAGCGGGTTGCCGACCCCTGATCTATGGGCCTTTTTACACCTGGTCACTTTGGCACCTAGTGAACCTAGTGAACCAGCATTAATGTATTCAATATTAGAGATTTAAGCACTTATGTACGTCGCTCTGGATAAGGGCCTCTGCCAAATGCTGTAAATGTAAATGGTTGCTACAAAAACACAGCATTTACTGTTTGCTGCATTTTCGCTGGTGGCAGCAGTGCATTTTATGACCAAATGAGACACCTGGGTGAAAGATCGGAGCCAGCGCTGGTGGGAAAACATATTTGTTTCTGTCATATTTGTCACCTGCGTTACATACTTTTTTTTTTAATTTTTAAATTTTTTTATTTTCTTTTATTGCAAATTCAAAGATGATATTAATCAAAAACAACTATGTATACATTACACAAAATGTATCATCAACACATCCAACGTTAACTGAACAGATGTATGAGAATAGATAGAAAAAAGGCAGAAACAGAGCAAGTAAAGAAAAGAGGTTACTAAAAAACAAATAAAAGCATCAAAACAAGTATTAATCATGTTACATGAAAGATCTCATCATATCTCTTCAAAAAAGAAATACATTTTTTGTTATTAATTACTCTCAGTGTTTTTATTAAATGTTCTACTACACATAAGAACTCTATAAAAGTAGGTATTATCTTAAGAAATCTTTGTTTGTGAAAATAGAACTTTGCCACGAGGATAAGAAAGTTAACAGTTGACTCTAAAGTTTTGTTTTGGTTTTCAAAAAACAAACAATATCCTTAATGTGAAAAATACCATTCACGTTCATTTTAGAAAAACAGTAGAAACCCAAATCTTTCCAGAAGAGTGAAGAAACATTACATGAGAAAAATAAGTGACAAATATCTTCACTTTCTTTTTTACAGAAGGTACATATATCAGCTACATCACAAATTTTTGACAAAAATGCATTACAAGGGTATATATTATGCAAAATTTTGAAGTGCACTTTCACTTTATTCGGTATACAGTATTTATATGGTAATAACCATGTTTTCCTCCATTTCATGTTATCTATTTTAGAACTCCAAAAAAATTTCCCTTTCTGAGAAATTGAGTTTCGAGATTGAAAAAGTTGACGAATACATTTATTATAGAAGAAGAAGAAGAAGAAGAAGTTTTATTTATATAGCGCCTTTCCGTAGCTCAAGTTTGCTTTACATTTCACTATTTAAAGATTATTACAATGTTTACTTAAAAGCGAGACAAAAATAACTGTGAAAGTTGTTTGGTGCATGACTCATGTGTAAGGGAAGCTTTCATTAGACATATTAATCCATCAGGAATTGCCTTTATAAAGAGTTAAATTCTTTAAATGGAACGGGACAATGATGGACATTCATAAAGCTTTCATAAGATAAACAATCACAAGTAGAGTTGAATAGATCAGCAACAAAAATTATGTTTTTATTAAACCATTTATCAAAAAAGATTGATCTTTTTCTAATCTTAATATCCAAATTATTCCATAAGATGGTTTTGTGGGGTGAAAAGTTGTGGTTGTAAGCCAGTTTCCAGGCTAACAAGGCTTGTTGATGAAATCTAGCCAGTTTAATAGGCAATTTACCAGTGGAGGAATTGCATTTCATTTAAAAAAAGAAAGGCCACTTACCCTCTTAAATATATTATTAGGAATAAAATACCACAAAGAATCTGACCCAAGCAAACATCTTTTTAACCAATTAATTTTAAATGTATTGTTAGTATCATCAAAATGCAGGACCTCGAGACCCCATCACTCCTTTTGTTAGCTAAAACATATTTCTTCAACTTGTGTGACTTATTGCTCCAAATGAAATCATGAAAAATCTTATCTATATTTTTGGAGGTGTGATTATCTACAGCTAAAGACAGGGAAGGGTACACAAACCTGATAATCCTTCTGTTTTGGATAAGAAAAGTCTGCCTAAAACGAGATTCGAATCTCTCTGTTAAAGATATCAAGGCCTGCAAAGTTATTGTGCAAAATATCTATGGATAGTGTTTCAACAGCAAATAAAAATAAAATGGGGCTCAAAGGGCAACCTTGACGTATTCCGCGAGGGACAGGAAACCTTGATGATGTATGCAAATTTAAAATTATACAACTATCTATTTCTTTGTACAGTATTTGAACAATATTTATGAGTTTAGAAGGAAATCCAAAAGCCCCTAAAGAGTCTATAAGGAATTGATGCTTTACAATATCGAAGGCCTTATAAAAACCGAGGAATAAGATAATTGCATCAGACTTGATTTCATCTCTGTAATCAATAAGATCCAGAACAAGTCGAGTATTACAACTAATATGACGACCTTTCACAAATCGTGTCTGTGTTTCATTAATGATATAATGTAAATGCTGTTTTAATCTCTTGGCAAATATGGATGCAATTAATTTATAGTCAAAATTAAGAAGAGTGATAGGGCGCCAGTTATCAATTATAGTTACATCTTTATCTGGTTTGGGAATGAGAGATATCACCCCTTGTTTCATAGTAGGAGTCATTGTACCATTTTTTATACATTCTTGAAGCATTAAGAAGAAAGGTTGTTCTAAAATCTCCCAAAACTGTATGAAGAATTCTAAAGTAAGGCCATTGGAGCCAGGCGACTTCCACTTTTTCATTGATTTCATTGCATCTCTCATTTCATTTAAGGAAACAGTAGTCTCACATGACAACTTAAATTCATCACTTATTTGAGGTATATAGTTCTTAATCTGTTGTAGGTATGACATACTTTGGTTTGCCTGTAAATCAGGGGAGTGCAGATTCCTATAAAAATTACTAACAAATTACCGGATTGTTGATTTTTTTATGCAGAGATGCTTTTCCTTTTAAAATTCCTTTTCTCGAGTGAGAAGAAGCTCGTATTTTTTTCTCCTTCCTCAAGCCATCTCGCTCTACATCTAACGAAGGCACCCTTAACTATTTCTAAATATATATTGTCTAATTCCAATTGCAAAGTTTTTAACTGACTAATTTCTGTAACAGAGAGATTCTCTTTTTTGATTAAGGTATTTATTTTAATTAGCAAGTCCGCTTCTCTATCAGCATGAACCACTTTTAAGGTTTTATATCTATTTATTGCTGGTAATCTTGCTTTATATATAAAATATTCCCAGGGTTAGGGTTAGGGTTAGCAGATTATCCCTTTTAGCAGATTATTATTCAATTTCCAGTAACCACGTACAGTACTCTCCCTGTGTTTAGTCTGCAAAATCAGCTTAATTACTAAGTGGTCAGAAAATGGAGCATATTGTTGACTGACATCAGACACATATTGCAGTAAATGTTGAGAAATAAAAAAAAAGTCTGTTCTAGATTTAGAAGACAACAAATTATTACTCCAAGTATATTCAGTTACATCAGGGTGATAATAGTGCCATGCATCTGCAATATGAATATAATCACACAGAGTACAGATAATATTATTAGTGAGGCTCATCTTAGGAGGAAATCTGTCAACTGAATTATCTAATACATCATTAAAATCTCCAGAAATAATAATAAAAGCTTGTTTATATTTATTTTTCAAAGCTTCAATATTCCTCTGTAATAAGAAAATAAGAG
The DNA here is from genome assembly GCF_022655615.1 of Tachysurus fulvidraco. Classification (NCBI taxonomy): domain Eukaryota; kingdom Metazoa; phylum Chordata; class Actinopteri; order Siluriformes; family Bagridae; genus Tachysurus; species Tachysurus fulvidraco. The sequence goes on along the minus strand of NC_062519.1, from coordinate 1,572,546 downwards.
ACTTGTTGGCAGATTTTAAGTTGTGGCCATATATATTACATATTATAAAAGTAATATTATCAAGTTTAGTGACCAGAATAACCCATCTTCCTTCCATAGAAATCAACGATTCAACAATATCTTCTTTAAATTTGTTAATCAAAGTGAGAACCCCTGTAGAGTGGTTAGATCCGTGACTAAAGTAGGCCTTGTCACCCCACTGTGATTTCCAAAAGCGAACATCACCCTCACAGGAATGAGTTTCTTAAACAGTATTAAGTCAGCATTCATTCTTCTACAGTATAAGAATAAGGCTTTTCTTTTAGTGAGATCTCTCAAGCCACGAGTGTTTAACGATAAAATACTCAAAGAGTTAAACTCCAAGTCTTGCATAAGAGAAAGAAAAAAGAAAAAAGAGAGAAAGAAAAAAAACAGTAAAGAGTAACTTGACTAAGAACACAAGAACACAAAAAGGTTTTAAAACTTACCGCTGTAAAACTGCATTGACAAAGCGGTAGTTGAAGCTAACACATACCCTATAACGTAGGCAAAAGTGCAACTGTATGAGAGAGCATAACTTATTTGTGATAAAGGAACCATAACGAAGTATAAAACTTTCACGTTGCCCCATAAATCGGTCTGCATTTAGAGATTGTTTGTCAATGCACAGTTCAGGAGCCAAGTTTGACTTCAGATGCTCCATGAAGACTGTAAATAAGATATTATCATAAAATAAAATAAGAAATTGTCCGAGCACAAATGAAACGTTCAAAAGGAATACTCTTTGAAGGTTATTTGTAAATGAAAGACTGACCAAGAGCAACTCGTGAAGAGAACACTGGGGCAGACATCAAAACGTGAAAAACTGTTCACGCACAATTCTTGAGTTAAATTCAAAATAAGTTGCTCCATGAAGGTAATCTGCGAAAATAGAACAATACGTTGTCCATCTCAAGGGCAGAGTTCGAGTTTTTTTCCAGTGACAAAAGCATGGGGACCCTTCCACGAGACCTTCTTCCCCTCCTCACGAGCCTTCTTAACCAACGGCCATAATTTGGCTCTAGCCTCAACATCTTGTTTGATCAGCGCCTCCTTGATCCGAAGCTTGTTTTCTTTTAGATAGCGCGAGTCTTTCGCAGCCCTCCATACCATGTCTCTGTAGGTACGCATGGTAAAACGCATGATGATGTTACGAGGTGCTCCGTCAGATCTCCTTAGCCCCAGACGGTGTACAACATCAACTACATGATCCAACTTGTTCTGGATACTAGAGACCATCTTCTTTAGGATGTCGATTGTCACGCCTATCGCATCTTCTCCGTCGCGCTCTGGGACCCCCTGTAGCTTGAGATTCCATCTACATGAGTACTGTTGCATTTCATCAAAGCTTTCTTTCAGACTTACATTTTCAACTCGCAATTCCTTTATCTCCTTTTCAAGTTGAACGATCTTGACAGCGTGCATCTTGATCTCTTCACTCATATGGGAGACTTTTTCAGATAGTTTGTCGAGTTTTCCGCAAGAAACGGAAACTTTTTTATCAATGGAGATCACCTTGTTGTGTGTTTCATCCACTTTAGCAGTTAGCTTCTAAATCAAGTAAATGTAGATAAGGAAACTTTGTTCATGCCTTTTGAACTCATAAGATTCTTGGATGGAATAGAGCAAACAGGCCTCGTAAGAACCTCTTCATTGGCACTGATTTCTGTCTCAAGATTAATATTAATATTCTCCATGTCGACCGACTCTGTGCAGCATTCTTCCATAAGGTGACCAGCTAGTATAGCACTTTCATGAATGGACTGATTTTTCCTTTTTTTGCCCATAATATCATGTCAAAAATTATTGCCAGGAAAATATTGAAAAAGCATATATCTTCTAAGTTGTAACTTTACATATTCAAATCTAATTTTGTTAGCTTCAAACTCCTCAAACTACGTAGACGACTCTAAAACGTGACCATTCACACCGCTGCCATCTTGGCTTCCCACCTGCGTTACATACTTCCGTTTGGGAGGAGTATAGCGCTGACATATGTGGCTTGAACAACCACATTCATTTACACCTGTCCAGTTTCATCTGAAACGCGTCCCAGACCACCTCCTGAAGGGGTTTGTACCATCGGATTTATATCCGTCTCGAAGCCGTTTCGGAGAGCATTTAGACCTGGTCTTTTTACCATCGGATAGCTATCTGATCACAGAAAACGCAGGAAGTGACCAGGTGTAAAAAAAACCTATAGCCCCCCTTTTGCCATTTTAAATAATAGCATAACTTTTGGCTTACTATGTGGTCATATATAATATAAAACTCTTCTTGTTTTAAATTCTCACTGAGGGATAAACCCCCTAAAGGTGAAATCCTAGATCCGCCCCTGAAGGCGTGTATCAGCTTGAGCAGTACACCATTTACAGCCACCATTTTCTCGAGCAGAAAACAGCAGCTGTAGAGTAAAGACTCTAAATTGTATAGGTTTATGGTAGAAATATAACTGTTGTGTTTCACATTAAGCTTACATTTGTTAATGGGAGCTAACAATGAGCAATACGTTGATAGCATTTAGTTAATGTTATTTTTCAACATTTACTAATACACTGTGTGTGTGTGTCTGTGTCTGTGTGTGTGTGTGTGTGTGTGTGTGTGTGTGTGTGTGTGTGTGTCTGCGTCTCTGCACTTCCCCCCTCTGCAGTATAAACTGTAATGAAGGTGAAAGACAGCAGCTCCATTTTGTGACGAGTGAAAACTAAAAGATTTGAGGAGTAAAAACACAGTGAGTATCTAAAGCTCTAATATATAAACACACTGAAGTGACACTAGATGCAGAAGAGTTTTGTGGCTTTGTACTGAAGCTTTAATGTACACAGATTGTTTTATAACTTTATAGCGTGACTATTACCTGTAAGTGAACTCTGTGCTGATTCAGGGTTTAATTTAACACACAGATGTTGGAGTGAAGTAAACGTGTGTCCTGCTGTAATCTGGAGAAGGAGACGTGACCTGGAGAAGGAGACGTGACCTCCAACATGAGTGTGTCTGGAAAACAGGACTTAAAAAAACACGAGAGGTGACTTACTTTTACATTCACCAGCAATAATTACACACCCAGTCTCACGGCAGTTCGTCACATCGGTTACGAAATGTAATCTATTTGATTCGTGTTTGCGGAGACGGAGCTCCGTTTTTTAACGTGTCAAAAAGTACGGACTTTCTATCTAATGTATTTCAATTCGAAGCATCTTTCGTGTCTGCACGGCGTTTTTCTTTACGCCACTCGGAAGCAATTTTGCTCATCTGCATCGGTGCAGTTCTTGTAATTGCAGTTTACTGGACCAATACACAGTTCGGTTTCTCATCCAATGTGTCTTCACTGCGTTCAACTTCAGCCCTTATCACAGTATACAAGCCTACCCTGAGCCCCCAAAATGAAAATTCTAGAATCGCCCCTGCCCACGAGTCTTATCTACTTTTACTATGTTGAAGTAGCTAAAACTACCTGATGTCCCACCGCCGATTCTCTTTTAATGATATCCCTATCTTTCTTTCAACACATAAACATGAAAGTGTGCTTGATAATTCAACAATACGATGTCATGACGGTCAGGGAATATTCTGGCAAACGGTTTCTCTATTGCGTTTCACAATCGGCATAGCAAACTGTAGCACACACCGTTTACCAACACGCGATGGGTAACTCGCAAAGCACAATGTTCCTCCTGTATACCCAGCGCCAGGGGCGGTTCTAGACCTTTTTTAGGGTGGCTCCAGCCCCCTGTGTATGATCTCAGCCACCCTAAAACTAAAAGTATCATTTTTACTTTCATAAATAAACAATAAAAATGACGTTGAAATGCAGAACATGTCGTCGATGGGAAAGAAAATGATTTATTAGTTTGAATTAACCAAGAGCGATTTTTCTTTACTTTGCTTTTACGCGCGTGCGTTGTAGTCTTTCAAAAGTGCGTCATGAGCTGTTTGCTTTATTAGAACGGAGAAGCACAGGCACGCGCAGCGTGCACGCGCAGTCAGAGCTGGAGGCGTATATTAATCGGCGGAAAACCGCAAAGACGGCGAACAAAAGCAGTGAAATTTCACTATTCTTTTTACCAGAGTTGTAGCACAAACAAAATATTAATGCATTTATACATCAACATTTATTGATTTGGTCTTTGTCTTGTGAATATTTGTTTATTAATGACTGGATTCAATGGACACACTGTTTGTAGAGAATGCACACATACATGAACTGATTTGATTCAAGACTGGCATCATTACATCATGAATAAAATTTGTGTCCACTTTTGCCATTTTAAATAATAGCATAACATTTGGCTTACTATGTAGTCATATAATATATAATATAAAACTCTTCTTGTTTTAAATTCTCACTGAGGGATAAAACCCATAAAGATGAAATCCTATAACTGCCCCTGCCCAGCGCAATATCCATAGAAAAGTACGAAGCTCCAGATGTAAGAAGCGGGGCAACAGTTACAAAATTTCAAAGTTAAGGTTCATTCAAACAGATATTAATAGACAGGTTTCAGTCAAATATTTATGGTTTATTCAGCAAAATTCAATGTTATAAACATGCATCCTCTTCTATGTTTAATATTCTCATCAAAGTGAGCATCATGAATTTAGGAATCAAAATAATAAAAGATAGGCTCCTACACCTGTCAGAGGAAATTACATTTATTTTTGTGCCCTTTTATTTATTCATTTATTTTATTATTTTACTATATTTGTGTTAGATAAATCCATTTGTGTTAAAATTGTATCACAAAAACAAGTAAATTAATGCTGAATAATAATGTCCACATTAGTGGTCACCATCACTATTTCAGAATGTGGTAGACCTTAGGTGGTCCTAAAACTGTATCAGCATGAGACCCCCGGGCAGTATGCAATGTGCATCCTATTTTGTGTCCCCTTCCACAGAAAATGAATGACACAAAACAATTTCATATTTACAAACCATACATATGAAATAATACAAAAGAATGATTTGATAAGTTATGTTGGTTGTTAGTCTTTTTTCTCGGATGATTACATTCTATAAATTCTATAGGCATAGTTCATAAAATGTCAAAAGATGTGCCATCTGGCAACTCCGCATGAGTTAACTTGGTTAAAATCCACATTAATGGACTTTTATTTCATAAAATGATATTTAATTTTATTACAAAATAGAGGTTATGCTTTGGTGGGGTTGTTGCCACTGTCGTGCCACTGGATTTGAACACTTCGCAAACCGGACTGGCTCCGTCTCCATAGCAACGGATACTGAAGCTCACGGGTATGAGTGTTCAAATTTGATCATTACATTCAAGTAACATTACCTGGGAAGTGGTTTGAGCACAATGAAGGAGAATTTGCGGACTCAGAAATCAGGAGAATCAAATAAAATGCATGTTCATGACATCGTATTGTTGAATTATCAAGCACACTTTCATGTTTATGTGTTGAAAGAAAGATGAGGATGTCATTAAAAGAGAATTGGCAGTGGGTCATCAGGTAGTTTTAGCTACTTCAACATAGTAAAAGTAGATAAGACTTATGGGTAATGTAGTATTTAGTTTACTTTCTGATTTAACACACCAAATAGATGGAAAAATGGCTTTTCTCAGAAAAGAAACCATAGCACAATGGTTAGTACCCTACAGAATATAAAGCAATAAAAACAAGGATAAAATCTCTTGGTTAAATGTTGAGTAATGTAGTGCTTAAAGTTTAAAAATGAATAACAAATGAGCAAAATTGCTTCTGAGTAGCGGAAAGAAAAATGCTGTGCAGACACAAAAGATGCTTCCTATTGAAATCCATTAGATCAAAAGTGACACGTTTGACACATTAAAAAAGGGAGCTCCGTCTCCACGAACACAAATCAAATAGAGTACATTTCGTAACCGATGTGACGAACTGCCATTAGACTGGGTTGTAAATACTGGGTTGTGTTTAATGATGAACACATTGTTTAACAGTGCTGAGACAGCAGAGTATTAATTATTGCTGAAATTTCTGCTTAAAGTTTAAAAATGAATAACAAATGAGCAACATTGCTTCCGAGAGGCGGAAAGAAAAATGTGGTGCAGACACGAAAGATGCTTCCTATTGAAATACATTAGATCGAAAGTCCGTGCTTTTTGACACGTTAAAAATGAACTGTGTGATGAACTGCAGTGAGACTGGGTTGTAAATACACACCATCTCATGGGAACACATCTGTATCTCTAAACACTCACTAGTTAACACAGGAACTCAACTTTGCTTTAAGGTGTTTAATAGCAGTGAATATATCACTGATCTGATCTAAGAACAGTTTAGACAAATCATTCACTGAGAGAAGAGTAAAAAGGACGGTGTAATGTGGAGCATAAGAGCAGTATAGCTTTGTGTCAGTGAACTCTACAGGCTTTAAGACCCAGCTGAGTCAGTTAGCTGTGACTGGGACTCCTGATATCAGAGTAATTCCTGACTTATGAAGCCTGTCTCCTGTTTGAATAAGTGTACAGACTGGATCTGAATTAAAAAGATGGAATTATTGGTGTTTAATGATGAACACGTTGTTTAACAGTGCTGAGACAGCAGAGTATTAATTATTGCTGATATTTCTGTTGTAATTCTAGAATGATGAAGAGAAAGAGATCAGACTCACCAGAACCCAGCTGTGTGTCCATGAAGAGTGACCGGTCAATGGGTCCTCTATATAACTTCAGAGACGGAGACAGTTCTACTGATGTGAGGTCAGTATAGTGAGGTGTTTTACAGCAGTATTCCACCTGATCAAACTCACTCGTCTCATTATGAAGCCCTTCATGAGCTTTATCAGGTGTTGAAGCAGTAAAACACTAAACTGTGCAGTGCTGCAGCTCTCGGACTGGCAGTGAGGAAAAGTGCTTTAAGAGTTCAGTTCAGTCTGCAGTCCCTGAGCTGGAGGGTCTGTGGTGCTACAGAAGAACATTTACACCTGGGACATTAATGACAATATAAAAATTTTATTCATTTATTCAAACATTTGTATCTAAACATGTTGGTGTCAGTTAGGAAATCCTGAAATCAGTGTATTGTGTTAAGAGGATAGTGTTAAATATCTGTGTCTGTATTTATTAGTGTGTGATTTGTGCAGCTATGAATACATCCATATACGTCCAATACGTCCATATCACATGATGTGTTTTGTTTGTTCACAGACCACAAAAGAAGAAATCAAAGAAATCAAACCTCAGCAAAAATCATCTGGACTCCATGTTCAAGGTGTGTGTGTGTGTGTGTGTGTGTGTGTGTGTGTGTGTGTGTGTGTGTGTGTGTGTGTGTGTGTGTGTGCGTGTGTGTGTGCGTGCGTGCGTGCGTGCGTGCGTGCGTGCGTGCGTGCGTGCGTGCGTGCGTGCGTGTGTGCGTGCGTGTGTGCGTGTGTGTGTGCGTGCGTGTGTGCGTGCGTGCGTGCGTGCGTGTGTGCGTGCGTGTGTGCGTGCGTGTGTGCGTGCGTGTGTGCGTGCGTGTGTGCGTGCGTGTGTGCGTGTGTGTGTGCGTGTGTGTGTGCGTGCGTGTGTGCGTGTGTGTGCGTGCGTGCGTGCGTGCGTGCGTGTGTGTGTCTGTGTGTGTGTGTGTGTTGGTGTGTAATGTGTGTTGTGATCCTTGTAATGTCTTGATGTGCAGGAGCATTATGGGTAATCAGTTTTATGAGTAATCAGAATTTCAGTTCTAATTTTTAAATGTAATAATATTAAAAAGAGATTTCTACTTTTTTTTTTATAAATTAAAAGCATCTCTCACTGTAACATGATAATATTTAGATCTGTTCCTGTGTGTTTCTAACCAGGAGCTGGAACACAAAGTCATCACTCTGATAAAGAATGAGCTGAAGAGGTTTAGGAAGCTCCTGAGTCCAGATTACCCAGCATGCACTGAGAGGGAGGTGGAGGATGAGGAGGATCTGCACAGTGTCAGAGAGGGAGCGCTGAAGATCACACTACACGTCCTGAAGAACATGAACCACACAGATCTCGCTAACACACTGCACAACAGTAAGAGCTCTGAGTCATGACTTTATTCCATCAGCTTCACTTTAGAGAGAGGAAATAGTTTTAGATATGAACACTTTTAGTTTTAAATGTAATTTTAGTATCATGTAAATCTGCTGCTTTTCTGTTCTGTTCATGGTCCAGCTTGTGGTTACTCTGTACAATGGTCCTGATCCTTCAGTAATATTTAGTACATCGATCAGGAACGAACAGCAGGAACTGAAATAAATGTACATTTTATATTGAGCTCAGTGATTTTACATTAAAACATGTTATTACTTTGTTTATTAGAACTCAACTCTGTGTCTCAGCCAACGTTTAAGTCCAAGCTGAGAGAGAAGTGTGAAAGAATTAATGAAGGCATCTCACAGCCTGGAAGCTCAACACTTCTGAATGAGATCTACACTGAGCTCTACATCACAGAGGGTTGGAGTGGAGACATCAATAATGAACATGAGGTGAGACAGATTGAGACAGCGTCCAGGAGACCAGCAACACAGGAGAAACCCATCAAATGTAATGATCTCTTTAAAGACAAGTCCATCAGAACTGTGCTGACTAAAGGAGTTGCTGGAATTGGAAAAACCGTCTCTGTACAGAAGTTCATTCTGGACTGGTCTGAAGGAAAAGCGAATCAGGACGTCACCTTCATGTTTCCACTTCCCTTTAGAGAGCTGAATCTGATGAAGCAGCAAAATCTCAGTCTCATGAATCTTCTTCAGCATTTTTTACCAGAAAAAAGAAAATTAGAATCAATAAACTGTCACTCCTACAAAGTGGTGTTGATCTTTGATGGTCTGGATGAGTGTCGACTTCCTCTAAATTTCCAGAAGAATGAGAGATTGTGTGATGTGACAGCGTCAGCCTCAGTGGATGTGCTGCTGACGAACCTCATCAAGGGGAATCTGCTTCCCTCTGCTCTCCTCTGGATAACCACAAGACCAGGAGCAGCCAATCAGATCCCTCCTGAGTGTGTAGACCAGGTAACAGAGATACGAGGCTTCAGTGATCCTCAGAAAGAGGAGTACTTCAGGAAGAGGATCAGTGATCAGAGCCTGGCCACTAAAATCATCACACACCTGAAGTCTTCAAGAAGCCTCTACATCATGTGCCACATCCCAGTCTTCTGCTGGATCTCAGCCACTGTTCTAGAGAGAATGTTGGGTGAAGCAGAGGGTGGAGAGAACCCCAAGACTCTGACTCAAATGTTCACACACTTCCTGATCTTTCAGATCAAACACAAGGACCAAAAGTACCATCAGAAATGTGACCCTGATCCTCAGCAGACCAGAGAGAGTATCATGGCACTGGGAAAACTGGCTTTCCACCAGCTGGAGAAAGGAAACCTGATCTTCTATGAGGAAGACCTGAGAGAGTGTGGCATTGATGTCAGAGAAGTGTCAGTGTACTCAGGAGTGTGTACCCAGATCTTCAGAGAGGAGTTTGGTCTTCACCTGGAGAAGGTGTTCAGCTTCGTACATCTGAGTGTTCAGGAGTTTCTGGCTGCTTTATACATGTTTCTCTCCTTCATCAGCAGAAATGTAACAGAACATCAAACCTCTGATCTGTCTGATCTTTTCAGGAAGTCAAACATGTCTGATCTCCTCAGGAGTTCAGTAGACAAGGCCTTACAGAGTGAGAATGGACACCTGGACCTGTTCCTCCGCTTCCTTCTGGGTCTCTCATTGGAGTCCAATCAGACGCTCTTACGAGGCTTAATGCCACAGACAGGAAGCAGATCTCACAGCAAACAGGAAACAGTGGAGTACATCAAGGAGAAGATCAGGGAGAATCCATCTCCAGAGAAATCCATCAATCTGTTCCACTGTCTGAATGAACTGAATGATCATTCACTAGTGCAGGAAGTACAAACTTACCTGAACAGAGGAGTTTACAGTCGTCTCATTGGAAATAGAATCTCTCCAGCTCAGTGGTCAGCTCTGGTGTTTGTGTTACTAAGCTCAGAACAGGAGCTGGATGAGTTTTATTTGTATAAATATGATCCATCAGATGAAGGTCTCCTGATGCTGCTGCCAGTGGTCAAAGCCTCCAGAAAAGCTGAGTGAGTATTTTTATTTATAAATGTATTACTGCATGGTTTATTATTTTAATGTAACACTGAACTGCACTGTTTGGATTAATGTGTGTTAATAGTTCCTCTAATCATCTTTACACAAACCTCTGGTTTTTGGGTCATGATTGTTGTTAATCTGTTGTAGTTGAATAATAGACACAGTTTTTTGTCTGGTTCACTGCATCAGAAGATGGTGGATGTGGTAAAAACAGACGGTGAACACAAAGACGGTTGCACGTGACGGTCGGTCAGGTTTATCACCGTTACTGTTGAAGAGACGTCAGGTTTCGTTCTTTGGAACCTTTCTGTGGATTTTGGAGATTTTAAGCTGTTAAGTGTATTTGTATTTATAAGCAGCTGTAGTGAATCTATATTTTTGTTGTACAACGTTAATAACAGACTGGTTTTGTTCTCTGTTCATCATTAAGTACTGATAAAATATTACACATTGGGCTAAAGGTTTACAGACTCTGAGGTCTGATATCACTTGAGCTCTTATTGGACTGGGAACAAAATAATGAATTGTACCATACTGGAAAGAGTGGATTTTCTTTATTGTATTGAATTTCATCTCGTGGAAGGTGGAAGGTGTATTGTGATCGTATCTGACACATTATTTTTTATTAATACTGGGGCTAAAGTGTGTTCCATAAGAGAAGACAATAATGACAGTTAAATTGAAGTTAAATGATGTGTTGTGATTCTGGCAGCTACCTTGGAGTCGGACGTCTCACTTACCTTGCTAGGTTTGGGGAGGTTGTGCTGTTCAAAGCTAGTTCCACACTGTGTATTATACAATATACACTATACTCTTCAGGAAGTACCAGGTCACTTATAGCCACCTGAAGCCCACCTACACAAATCCTTTAGTGTAACACACAGTAGTGTTGTGTTAGATTTGTACCTACAAGGTGGGTTAGATTTCCTACGAATGTGTCTGTGGGCACTTGACAAATAGAGGTGAAACAGTATTTTTTTTTCCTATGTGACAATTTTCAAACAAAATATATGAAATTATAATGTTCAAAGGCTGAAGTTGGTGTCACTGTTACTGTTTTATAGAATTTCCCCTTCTTTATGCTATTTTCTAAGCCTTTTTCACAGCAACAGACATAAAATGTCCTGCAGTGTGACACCACAGTACAGTAAAGAGAAAATACTGTATACAAATATTACTGATTTCAACTGCAAATCACATATGTTAACGTTTAAGCCTTTTCTAAAAATCATCGACATTCAACATAGTTATTTTTCACACTGTTTTTCAGTTCCACTCCTTACTTGCACCTTCTTTTCTCATTCACTCGCATAGAAATATTTCATAAAACGAGAGTCTTACTGCACTGTTTTTTTTTTTTTTTGTGATAGTAGCTTTAAAAGCTACATCATGATAAAAGTCGAATTAACTTAATTAAGAGCCATTCAGTTGCATTTAAAGTGATGTCACACCACAGGACATGTTACCGGCCCCAGACCTAGGGGATATCTGTGCCGGCAGCAAATGATACACAGGTGGATCACTGTGGATCAGAGAATAAACTGACAGAAACACGAGAGAACAAAAGTTAGATGCGCTCCAAGCGGCAGTCAGTTTATTACTGTGCGCGTTAAACAGGGGGAAGTAGCTCTCTCACGTGTTTCATGCGCACCCAATGTACCCTCTAGTGTTGTGGCGGCGTAATGGCAGATGTTTTTCTGAAAAGCTCTAATTTTGTATTGTAATTAAAAAAATTAAACATGAGAAAATATATTCACGTATTAATGGGGGGTAATCAAACTTACAAATTACATTTTTTGACCCATTACAGACACAATGAGGCACAGTTCACACATAAGTGGCTATTCTTTAGTGGCTATTGTTTATTAACAAAAAAATTTAAAATAAACTGTCATTAACAGGACATAAAGCAAGTTGAATTGTTGAACTTATCATAAACTGATAATATCATAAAGACTTTTTATCTTTTCATTTTTATCTTATGAGTTATTCTTTCTCAAGAAATCTTATTAAAAGCATGTTTAACATGAAGTTGAACAAAGAATGCAGTGAATAACACATGAACAGTGTACTGAAGAGGTTGACTTTTTGGATGTGGCACTTTTATCATATGAGACAATTCACTTAAATTTTTATCTAACATTCATCAATCTATCTCCTTAAAAATAAACACTAAAACTATAGTGCACCGGGCTGTTGCAAAAGTAAACATTTTGGAGGTTTTACTTTTATCAAATAGACTAGGATCTATGACCTTAAACACGATTTCTAAGAACTGTCAATGAATTAAAGTCATGAACAAGACATTTAAAAGATAATTTCATGTTGTAGAAATTATTTGGCAACACAGAGTTGTAGGCTGAACATGAGCCAGTCCAGGTTGGCTAATTATGCGGACTCCGGCTCCGATATCACCCCCAATTCACTCCTAGAGTAGAAAATGCAATCTTCTTTCTCAGGCCATTGAAAAGCACTCTTATCTCCATGTTGTGCCATAAAATTAACTTGTATTTCTTCTCCCCGAATTTCCACGATTTGGCCAACATATCATTTATCATCATATTTCACAATGATGAATCTTCCTACCTCCAACACCTCTTGGTCAATTTCCTCTTATTGTTCATCTCTATCCATTGAAGGAAGAGAAGAGTTCACCTCATGAATTGGTCTGTCAGGTGTCATTGTGACTTGTGTTATCCTGAAGCACCCACACACATGGATAGTTGTAGAAGCAACTCTGTCCTATGAAACACCTTGCCCTGGTGTTGTCGAATAGATCTGGTGTGTGCTTAATATGCCTTTTACAGCTGGCAGCCCAGATGGAAGTAGCTTATCAAATTCTTCTATGTTCTTTTCTTCTATCCATTTTACTTGCATTTTCATTCCCTCTTTCCTGGACAGCAAGTCATAACTTCCTAACGCCGCCTGAACTTCGATGTCACGCCGCAGAAAGGCATTTATGTTACAAAATTTAGCTTGTTGTAAATATTCCTGTATATTGTTTTTGTATGTAAAAAACTTATTTTATTAAGTTAATATTTGTAAAATAATGCCAAAGCTCTTATGAATTATTCCAAATGTTGCTGGTTTATTTTATAGCTGTTTATATTTAATGTCTCATTTATGTTACAGTCACACCGCAGGACATTTGGCATAAAAGCCTTTAAATAAACAGGAACAAAAAATATTTTTTCATCCAAAAGTAAAACTACAACATAAAATACAGTAATTTGCTTCATTTACATATGATTGTTGTAAGAAAAAACACATTTTAGTGAGTACTTAGACTATGTTACATTAAAATCACGTCACGTCAACCGCCCCTGTATGTTGATCCATCTAAAGCTAATACCTGTGTATATACAGTGTCACTCATTTAAAAGTAAGAAGTTTGACTTTGTTTATATCTGATACTGTGTGCAGTCGTACTGATGTGACCTTTCTTTCCCCACAGAGTAAATGGGATCATGTCTTTCACTTCTCAGTTGTGGAGGCATGAAAGATATGATCCCATTTACTCTGTGGAGAAAGAAGGGTTCACTAAGTTGTGTTGAAATAGTAACAGTGACATCTGTAGTAAACAGTACAATGTTCTTTCTAATATCCTTTATTTACATTGTTTATGATAGACGAGAGATTTTTACACATCTATATTTCCTAAAAAATGTAAATCATAATTAAGAATGTTTATATAATCTTTCTCTTTCGTTTGGATGTGTTTGGATGTAAGTGAACACTCCACCTGTACTCAGGTCCACACCAAACACCTGAACCAGTGTGTGTGTAAAATCAGAGGTCTGGATGTGACAGATTTGTACCTGTACGAGCACAGAGAACAACACACACCAACTGTTTTAGGGTCTCTGTGAAATCCAACATATAACTGAGTGTAAAGTACGACTAGTATTGTCATGTTATTAACTGGTAGTGTACAGCTGTGTAATTCTTTATGTTCTGTAATAAAATGCACTGTATCTGCAGTGTTGGGTGTAGAAACTTGAACACAGATGAGAGTGTAGTGTTTGTAGGCTGCTCGCTCTCACATGTGTGTGTTATGTACATGACCTAATGGTCTTATAATAAATTGTAGCTGAGAGATTGTGGAGTGCAGAAAGACGTCCCTGCTCCTGTAAATGTCCTGATGTGGTGTCCTGTCCTCTGATTTGTGTGTGACACAAACACACTGACATTTCTGTTACATCTTCAACTTTAGCTGGATTATGGCTGTGTTTGTGTGTTTGAGATCAGTGTTCTGATATTTCATCATTTCTCTTCCAGTCTAATTGGGTGTAATCTGACAGAGGAAAGCTGTAGAGTTCTGTCCTCAGTTCTCAGCTCAAAATCCTCCAGTCTGAGAATTCTGGACCTGACTAACAATAAACTGCAGGATTCAGGAGTGAAGCTGCTCTGTGATGGACTGAAGGATCAAAACTGTAGACTGCAGATACTGAGGTATACAGACACACACACACACACACCTTTAAATTTTGAGGAATTATTCTAATCATCATATCTTTATTTCTATAGAAGCTTTTAAACAGAAATCTTTACAATAGCCTATATATACACTGCTCAAAAAAATAAATAAAGGGAACACTTAAAGGCAGGGTCTCCGATTTTTGAGAAATGTGATGTGGTGAGAAATCACAGGATCCTTTTCTCTATGATGTGCATTCTTACTTGTCACATCTGTACACAGATGTTCATGTTATATTTTTATCTTGACATTAGAACCTTGTGTTCAGGTGGGCACTTTATTTCTCACTGATGGAAACACCTCAATTCACTATCAGAGAAATAAATAAAACACTTCATCATTTCTCTTCCAGTCTGTGGGAGTGTAATCTGACAGAGGAAAGCTGTAGAGTTCTGTCCTCAGTTCTCAGGTCAAACTCCTGCAGTCTGAGAAAACTGGACCTGAGTTACAATAAACTGCAGGATTCAGGAGTGAAGCTGCTCTGTGATGGACTGAAGGATCCACACTGTAAACTGGAGATACTTGGGTACACACACACACACAGACATACACACACAAACACAGACTCACACACACACACTCACACACACCCAGTTTTAATAAACACTACAACATCCAGTTCTCCTCTGTGATAACTGTAATTGTAGTGATCTGATATATTGTCATTGTTGTGTGTGTGAGATGGAGAGTAAATGTACTGTATATAAAGATGTTGTGTAGTTCATGTTTTCAATACTAAAACTGAGTGTGTTAAGTGTGAGAAGGTTTTCTTTCTTTCAGGATGGAGAGCTGCAGTATTACATATGAAGGTTGTGCTGCTCTGGCTTCAGCTCTGAGGTCAAACTCCTCATCACACCTGAGAGTACTGGATCTAAAAGATAATAATCCAGGAGAATCAGGAGCGAAGCTGCTCTCTGATCTACTGAAGGATCCACACTGTAAACTGGAGACACTACAGTGAGTTACTGACTTACGGTCTCTTTACTGTATGATATTGTGTAATATTCACTGTGTGCTGTAAAATGTCACATCTAATGTGTTTATTTATGCTTCTGTTGTTCATAAGCAATGTGTTTGTAATTCGATCCTTTTGTGTTTTTCAGCATTTAGCATAAGAAACTCCCCAGGCCTGGTGTATGACAGGAGTCTCTCCTCAGACGTTTTTTCCAGGATAAAGCAGTTATGGTGGTAAAGCGTTAGAACATGTCCCACATTTCCAGCAGTTTGGGAGCCGAATCATTCATATTCAGATGTAGAAGATCCAGAACAATAACTGAAAGAGATCAGTGTCACTGTTTCCCAAATGTTTTTGTCACGGCACAGTTTTGATTTATAAAACATCCCACAGCAGACGGCAAATCACTAAGCGTTAAAATTAATTGTACAAACACGCTTCACTGCTTCATTAAAAGTGGACATAATCCTACATTAAAATGACATTTAATGTGAAATTTGAGCTTAAGTCAGGTAGGAATAAGTTAGTTACACGCTGTTTCTGCTGATAAAACAACAAATTTAGGCTACATATCATTGCTGTCGGGTGGAAACCTCGTATTTTTTAAATAATTATGTGTCATCAAAATTGGTATCATGGCTTTATATATGGTCAGACAAGTGCGTCATTATATTAACATTACAGGATATAAAGTTTATTGTAATCGCTGTTTTTGTTGTTGAATACATGTGGACAATATGTCATGATTTAAAAGGTAAAACAGTACTTAAAACAGTATTGGCTAGTACAACTACACAGCAAATATCTGACAAAGACTCTTTAAATAAAAAACATTAGCCTTTATCAGTGTTGTAATGTAACGGAGTACAAATACTTCGTTACTGTACTTAAGTAGAAATTTCACATATCTGTACTTTACTTTGCTATTTAAATTTGCCACCTTTCACTTTTACTCGACTACATTTCCTAGATAAAAATGTATACTTTTATACTAAGCATCTTCGTTACTTGTTACTACAAAATAAAATCAGAAGGAATGTGTGTGACTGCAATAAGGGAGGTTTGGTGAATCACTGCACCTAGATTACATTACACTCCGCACGCTCTACGGAGAAGCACAGGCACGCGCAGCGTGCACGCGCAGTCGGAGCTGGAGGCATTTATCTATAAACGTTAATCGCAAAGACGGCAACTAACAGAAGTGAAATGTCACTATTCTTATTACCAGAGTTGTAGCAAAAACAAAATATTAATACAAACAATCCATTCAATACTAAATAAAAATAACATTTATTGATTTGGTCTTTGTCTTGTGAATATTTTTTTTTTATTAATGACGTCATTCATCGGACACACTGTTTGTAGAGAACGCACACACACATGAACTGATCTCATTCAAAACTGGCATCATTACATCATGCATAAAATTTTGGTGTCCACTTTTGCCATTTAATAATACCATAACTTTTGGCTTACTATGTAGTCATATAATATATAATATAAAACTCTTCTTGTTTTAAATTCTCACTGAGAGCTAAAACCCTCTAAAGATGAAACCCTATAACTGCCCCTGCCCAGCGCAATATCCATAGAAAGGAATTAAAAGTACGAAGCTCCAGATGTAAGAAGCGGGGCAACAGTTACAAAATTTCAAAGTTCAAGTTCATGCAAACAGATATTAATAGACAGGTTTCAGTCAAATATTTATAGTTTATTTAGCAAAATTCAGTTATAAACATACATCCTCTTCTATGTTTAATATTCTCATCAAAGTGAGCATCATGAATTTAGGAATCAAAATAATAAAAGCTACTACACCTGTCTGAGGAAATTACATTTATTTTTGTGCCCTTTTATTTATTCATTTGCTCTTATGCCTACCGAAAATCACTGAAATTTTACTTTTACTTCAAATACTTAAGTACATTAAATATCAGAAAATGACTTTTGATACTTAAGTACAGTAAATATCAGATACTTTAAGACTTTTACTTGAGTAATATTCTAAAAGGTACCTTTTACATCTACCGAAGTCTTTTTCTAGTACGATATTTGTACTTTTACTCAAGTATTGCTTTCTAGTACTTTATACAACACTGGCCTTTATAGACAGTGTTTTATGAGTAAAAACGACGTAACGTTACTTATTCAAACATTTAACCTACATTTGCATTGCAGACAAACAGAGATCTCCAAACTGCATGCAGCACTTTATTCCGATAGAGGCGGGGCAGAGTTATGAGGTTTGACTGACAGTTTGAGGAGCCAATGTAGTTCCAAGGTTTAGTCATAAGCTCTCATAAACACTTTTCATTGCTTAAATGTTTGTAAAAACCCACAAAGGATTCAGGATAAGGATGACCGTTTTATAAATCATTTTTTGTAGACTTTAATTTATTTATTTTTTGCATTTAATGTTTCAATATATTTATATAATTAAGAAATAACTGGAAGTGTAATTGTAGTATCTTGAGATACCGACCAGTAAATACTCAGAGAAATCATTCTTGATGGTCGCTTTATTTAGGACACATCACAGGCTTTTAACAGTGCCAAGACATTACGCACAGACATAAATAGACCTCACCATACAACATTCCCCCCACACTGAAGTCAAACACTTTCTTCTTCAAAAGTAAGCAGTACATTTTTCAACTAATACACTGTAAATGCACTTAATGTATTCAAGAACATACCTTTTACAAATGTCCAACGAAAATTATTTGTTCAAAATCTGTATCTTTAAAACTGCTTTCTGTTTTCTTATTATTAAAAGCAGACTGTAAAATTCAAAAAATTAAAAGCATTGCCTATAAATTAAATTAGGTGGGTGAAAAGTCTCTCTTGCAATCTGTGCCTCCTTTAAATTGTGAAAAAATAAAGCATTTATTTAAAACGAGATCGATAATGAAAAAAGTGTAACATGGTCAGTCCTGGAACAAATGTGCTGTAACAAGCCAACAGTGTAACATCATTGAGGAAACATAAGTACCACCTCTTGAACATTACTTCGAGTAAATACTTACAAAAGAAGTTTATTTTTCAGGACATGGACCTTGTTTGACAGATTGTTGGCATTTAGCTCCATAAAAAGCTTTTAAAATGTTTCAAATGTGTATCTGAAGTCTTGTGTATAGGCCAAGTTTAATGCATAAATTAGACCAAGCATCATAGAACATGCTTCGGCAACATTGTTTAGGTTTTCAAGTATTTTGATGCCTTCAACTATGATGCCAACATATTGGTAAGGGTCTGTGGCATGTGCCCCTTCAGGTTTGATGACGTAGCTTCCTAGGGTGGTGTTGCGCATCGAGGTTTGGGCTTCATCATGTTCAACATCCTAAAGAATTCAAATACAATAATATGTAATTACATAAAATCCAGGTGAAAGGGGAATTGGTATTAGTGATATGTTTAACAGGCTTAAATTACCATGTACTCCTTCACAAGGTCTGAGGGGTCTTCATTCACATAAACAACGAGGGCTTTTAGGATGCATTCACGTCTTTTTTCGATGGGGACATCCTTAAAAGTGTGACCAAAAAGCCAATAAGCAGTTAGCTTATTCACAATTGCATTTTTTTAAATTTTGTCTTTATGTTGTTCTAATTGTAGATGCATAAATCCCAACTCTGATCACATACAACATTACCACAAATGAACCAACCAAATAATCGTGAATAATTCTTAAAAATTCAAAATTACAACAACCATGTAAGTTATTATAGCTGACGTTACAGAGACTTACCTCATTAAAGACGGCTGGACATCTGTTCTTAAATTCACCAATGAAAGGCAAATCTTTGACCACTTAGTGCTAACCCTGGCCATCTGTTTACACATAAATGGGGAAAATGCTAATAATTAACAATTGAAAAAAAGGTATTTGTCTTTTTATGGAATAATTTATATTATATCAAATTGCAAAAAGTGGAAAATATCACATACGAACAAAAACAGAATGCAGAGTGACTAATAATAATAATGTGTAAAAAAAGGTAAATTACACACGTGAAATACGTCTGGAAATTATGTAAATTGTAATTCACAATTCTAATCTTTATAAATATAAATATAAATGCAAATAAGTAAATTATATTAACTGTGTCTCCGCATAAACACAAAACGAACTGCACAAAATGGCGTTAATCAGAAGAGAAAATTGAACCATTTGCGTTCTATCTGCGCATGTGTGCAATCTGCTGATCAACGTGCGGTACTACTGAAGCAACACAGCTTTATTTCATTCATTTAAAGGACAACACAGACTGGTTTTATGACCCCAATACAGTAAAACTGCACATTTTAAAGTACAAAATTTAAATTAATAGAACTATCACTTGTCTTCACATCTTGAACACTGCCCTTAAAAAGACCAAACTGCAAAATTCATGTTTTAGTACAAATATATATATATATATATATATATATATATATATATATATATATATATATATATATATATATATATATATATATTAAATGATTTATTTTGAGCAGTCAATCCATCAATGATATACAAACAAACCAGCACCACATCTTGTAACAGAGCGCGAGAAGTGTGTGTGTGTGTGTGTGTGTGTGTGTGTGTGTGTGTGTGTGTGTGTGTGTGTGTGTGTCTGCGTCTCTGCCCTTCTCCCCTCTCACCCGCTTCGAATGTTATCACACTATTGAATGGATGTTATCAGTGGTTAATGGGCCCATCGATAAACTGTAATGAAAGTGAAAGTCAGCAGCTCCATTTTGTGACGAGTGAAATAGTGATGGGAAGTCCGGTTCTTTTCCGCGAACCGCTTCTTTCGGACAGTTCGTTTTAATGGATCGGT
The DNA here is from genome assembly GCF_022655615.1 of Tachysurus fulvidraco. Classification (NCBI taxonomy): domain Eukaryota; kingdom Metazoa; phylum Chordata; class Actinopteri; order Siluriformes; family Bagridae; genus Tachysurus; species Tachysurus fulvidraco. The sequence continues at coordinate 1,552,216 of NC_062519.1, read as the reverse complement.
TCGATAATCCAGTTCACCAGTTCTTTTACGTCCTGATGTAATGACGTAATTCACAATGGCGTAATGTCATAAATTATTTTATCCCGCCGCTGCCCGCAGATATTAATACAATCAATTTAACACATTTGAAAAGTTCTTTGTAATCATAACTTTAGTTGAATACGTTACTTACATTTAAGTTTTGCAACTAAAACACCCAGTACAGGCATTGATGCAGGGGCGTACAATGTTTATACTTCTCATCCAACCACAATCACATTCTCTCTATCCGGATGGCGCGATTTTTAAAAATTTATTTATTTATCTTGATGTTTTTTTTTTAATGATGACAAGCTGAAATGAAATATTAGTAACGAGGCTATTTTTAAAATGTAAGGAGTAGAAAGTTCAGATAATTGCGTAAAAATGTAAGGAGTCGAAGTAAAAAGTCTGCTAAAAAATAATTACTACATTAGTATAATTATACATTAGTATAGATACTCAAAATTTCTACTTGAGTAAAGTAATGAAGTATTTGTACTTCGTTACTTGACACCTCTGCATATCAGTTACATATACTCCGAGATATTAGTTTATTTAGAGTCGGACCGACTGTCAGACATGACCGAAAGTGAGTAACTTTAGTAACTTGTGGATCAGCGCTGACTCGAGACGTGAACTGTTTAGAACGAATCAGTCCGATTTGGTGAACAGGTTTCAAGAACCGGTTCAAAAGAACGATTCTCACTGGTTTATCCAGTTCACTAAAAAGAACCGGTTCAAAAGAACGATTCGTTCACGAACCGGCCATCACTAGTAACAGAGCGCGAGAATGTGTGTGTGCCTGCGTGTATGTGTGTGCGCGTGTGTCTGTGTGCGTCTCTGCCCTTCTCCCCTCGGGATGCACTTGTTTCCAGGGCTGGTCCTCCCAACTTCAGACTAAATCAGACCTTCAGACAGATTAGATAGGTTCGTTGCTGGTAAGTGCATACTGTGGCTTATGTTTGATAGACTGTGCATGTGAAGTATCTTTCGTAGCTGGACTCCATGTTACAAAGCTGTTATTTGAGCCAGCATGAAATGAAGGAGTGCCGGGAAAAGGTAATAGGAGTGGAGGGGGAGAATGATCCTGAATGTTGTTTTGGGAATTGACATATTCACTCATACGTTCAATTTTAGCTTTCTCTGCTTGTGGCCTTTTCCATTTTCAGTTTAGCCTCCTGGCTAGCATATGATGCTCTCACTTTGGCAGCTTTAGCTCTGGACCGTGCATGGGCTGCGCATCGCTGATGACTCAGATGACTTGCCACTTCTTGCACTGCAGACAGACATCTTGCTGCTTGTACTATAACCATCTTAACCACTTTAACATCAAATGATGCCTTTTTACTTTAGTGTTCTTGTGCAGTATGTTGAAACTCTGACTAAACACCAAGTTAAACCGTAGCCAATGAAGTCGTAGTAAGATTGATCATGTACTGTCACTCTCTCTCATTAACATTGTGCGGTGAAAAGGTTTTGCATCTATGATGCTTTTTACTGGATGCAATGGATTATTATAGAGATCACACCATGCCTGTTTCGTTGAATTCATATATATACATTTACTGATTTATTTTGAGCAGTCAATCCATCAATGATATACAAACAAACCAGCACCACATCTTGTAACAGAGCGCGAGAAGTGTGTGTGTGTGTGTGTGTGTGTGTGTGTGTGTGTCTGCGTCTGTATTGTGTTAAGAGGATAGCGTTAAATATCTGTGTCTGTATTTATTAGTGTGATTTGTGCAGCTATGAATACATCCATATACGTCCAATACGTCCATATCACATGATGTGTTTTTGTTTGTTCACAGACCACAAAAGAAGAAATCAAACATCAGCAAAAATCATCTGGACTCCATATTTGAGGTGTGTGTGTGCGTGTGCGCGTGCGCGTGTGTGTCTGCGTCTCTGCCCTTCCCCTCGGGATGCACTTATTTCCAGGGCTGGTCCTCCCAACTTCAGACTTAATCACACCTTTAGACAGATTAGGTTAACGTAATAGGTTCGTTGCAGGTAAGTGCATACTGTGGCTTATGTTTGATAGACTGTGTATGTGAAGCATCTTTCGTAGCTGGACTCCATGTTACAAAGCTGTTATTTATGGGATCAGAATTGTTTCGTTATTCTGAATAAATATACTATGATCCACAAATAAATATAAAGAGTTTCACAAATATTTTTTAAATCAACAAATGCACAATAAGCAAACCGTAAATATATGTTACAAATTTCACAAAAAGAAATGAAATTCACAAATAAATAAAATGGGATTTGCAAATAAAAAAAAATTAAAAATATATATTTAATTGCATTTATTTGTGAATTGCTTCCTGCTCATTTGTGTATCGCGTTCTGTGCATTTGTGGATTTGAAACATTTCTAACGTCAAGACGTGCACAAGAATCCACAAATAGGTGACTCCGCCCACCGTCTACTCCAGCCAATCAGACAACGGTTGGGCAGAGTAAATGTGTTTTATATAATTTGTGCTAGGAGCACTGTCAGAAAATTCAATTCAAGTTTATTTGTATAGCGCTTTTTACAATAGACATTGTCTCAAAGCAGATTTACAGAACATTAACATAGAGCAGAAGGTAAACATAATTAATGATAAAGGAATTAACGAATAAAAGTAAAAGAATTGACAGAATAAAAAATTCTAGATTATTATTAGATATAAATAGTTCACAATCTGTATGTATTTATTTATCCCCCTATGAGCAAGTCTGAGGTGACTCAGGCAGCAGTGGCAAGGAAAAACTCGCTTAAATTGGTAAAGGAAGAAACCTTGAGAGGAACCGAACTCAAGGGGGAACCCATCCTCATATGGGTGACACTGGGGGTGTGATTGTAATATACAGTCAGTTAAATGTTGTATTGGTGTAAGGTTCAAGGACTTCGGATCTCCTTAGTATCACAGAGTCTAACTGGAGATGTCTCAGGATTCTTAGAGTCGGCCTCGGCTCAGTGGACGTCCAAAGGCTTCGTCCCACAGAGGACGTTGGGAGCTGGTACAGTGTCTGGATGCCTCGGGATGGGTACAAAGAGAGAAGCAGTGGAGAGGGATTAACATATCTGCTGTTCATAAAAATGTGCAGGTCTGATGTACTAGTGCATGATACTATAGGATGTATTATGTGTACGCCTGACAAAAGAGATGAGTTTTTAATCTACATTTAAACTGGGAAAGTGTGTCTGTGCCGCGAACACTATCAGGAAGACTATTCCAAAGTTTGGGAGCTAAATAAGAAAACGCTCTACCACCTTTAGTAGACTTAGATATTCTGGGAACTACCAGAAATCCTGAGTTTTGTGATCTCAGAGAGTGTGAAGGATTGGAACGTGTTAGAAGACTAGTTAGATACATGGGAGCTAAACCATTAAGAGCCTTGTATGTAAGTAGCAGCAGTTTGTAATCAGCTCTAAACTTAACAGGTAGCCAGTGTAGAGATGATAACATTGGGGTTATATGGTCATACTTTTTTGTCCTAGTGAGAACTCTGGCAACTGCATTTTGGACTAAATGTAACCTATTTATTAAAGATGCAGGACAACCACCTAGTAATGCATTACAATAGTCCAGTCTAGAGGTCATGAACGCATGAACTAGCTTCTCAGCATCAGATACAGACAGGATGTTTCTCAGCTTGGCAATATTTCTAAGGTGGAAGAAGGCTATTTTGGTAGTATGGGCAATATGGTTTTTAAAAGACAAGTTGCTGTCTAATATAACAACCAGGTCTTTCACTGTCGAGATATTAGTAATAGTAAATCCCTCTAATTGGAAGTTAAGTTGTGAGAGTTTCTGTGCACTCATTTTTGGACCTATAAGTAGTATTTCTGTATTATCAGAGTTTAACAACAGAAAATTGCAGCTCATCCAGTCTTTTATCTCTCTAAGGCACTGAGTTAATTTGGACACTGTGGCTATTTCATCTGGTTTTGATGAGATATATAACTGTGTGTCGTCAGCATAACAATTGAAACTAATCCCATGTCTTCTAATAATGTTCCTTAATGGAAGCATGTATATCGAGAAAAGCAGAGGTCCTAGAACTGATCCTTGAGGGACCCCATAATTAACTGGTAGTAAACTGGAGGATTCACCATTTAATTCTACAAAATGGTATCGGTCAGACAGGTAGGATCTAAACCAGCTTAAAGCCTGACTATGAATACCTGTGTAATTTTGTAAGCGATCTAGAAGAATGTTGTGATCTATAGTGTCGAATGCAGCACTAAGGTCAAGTAGAACTAATAAGGACATACAGTCTTGGTCCGAAGCTAAGAACAAGTCATTTGTAACTTTAACAAGTGCAGTTTCTGTGCTATGATGTGGCCTGAAACCTGACTGAAACTCTTCAAGGATGTTGCTCTCCTGTAAGAAGGAGCTCAGTTGGACAGACACAACATTAAGTATTTTAGACATAAATGGAAGATGTAAGATAGGCCTGTAATTTGATAGTTCATTTGGGTCTAAGTTAGGTTTTTTGATTAGTGGCCTAATAACTGCCAACTTAAAAGATTTAGGGACGTAACCTAAAGATAACGAGGAGTTAATGATATTAAGAAGAGGCTCACCAGCTTTATGTAACACTTCTTTCAGTAGTTTAGTTGGGATTGGGTCTAGTGAACATGTTGTTGATTTAGCTGTAGTAATAAGTTTATCTAACTCTTCCTGTCCTGTACTTGTAAAGCTGTGTAAAGCCTTAGGTGAGATTGTGTCACTAGTTGCTCTCATATGTTGAGCGTCACCTATTTTATTCCTGATACTTTCGATTTTATCAGTGAAGAATCTCATAAAGTCCTCACTACTGAAATGTGATGGAATAGTGTGTTCAGATTTCTGTTTTTTTGTTAAACTAGCCACTGTGCTAAACAAAAACCTGGGATTGTTCTGGTTATTTTCTATGAGTTTGCTCAGGTGCTCAGCCCTAGCAGCTTTTAGAGCCTGTCTGTAGCTGGACATACTGTCCTTATATGCAATTCTAAACACCTCTAATTTAGTTTTTCTCCATTTCCGTTCGAGGTTACGGGTCTCCCTCTTGAGGGTATGAGTATAACTATTATACCAGAAAAAATGTTACAAAAGCTGTCACTGGGGTGGTGGTACTCTTTAATAATAATAATAATAATAATAATAATAATAATAATAATAATAATAATAATAATAATAATAATAATCTACAATTGTACTATTTATGTACATATATACAATTGATTGGTTGGAGGTAGACTGTGCCACGATTGGTCAGCGCCACGAGACCGTTGTCCGATTGGCTGGAGTAGACGGTGGGCGGAGTCCACCTATTTGTGAATTCTTGTGCACGTCTTGACGTTAGAAATGTTTCAAATCCACAAATGCACAGAACGCGATTCACAAATGCGCAGGAAGCCATTCACAAATAAATACAATTAAATATATATTTATAATATTTTTTTATTTGCAAATCCCATTTTATTTATTTGTGAATTTCATTTTTTTGTGAAATTTGTAACATATATTTACGGTTTGCTTATTGTGCATTTGTTGATTTAAAAAATATTTGTGAAACTCTTTATATTTATTTGTGGATCATAGTATATTTATTCAGAATAACGAAACAATTCAGATCCTATAGTTATTTGAGCCAGCATGAAATGGAGAAGTGACGGGCAAAGGTAATAGGAGTGGAGGGGGAGAATGATCCTGAAGGTTGTTTTGAGAATTGACATTCACTCATACGTTCAATTTTAGCTTTCTCTGCTTCAGATCCTCCTCTTTCTACTGCATGCATTACTAATTCTGCATCCTCTCGCACCTGTGCCTCCGCATCGGCTGCATCAGTTTCTGGTTGTAGTGTTAACACGTCCAACTCAGTGTCTAATCTTACTGTTTCCAGCTGATTTTGAGCTTCTCTTGTGGCCTTTTCCATTTTCAGTTTAGCCTCCTGGCTAGCATATTATGCTCTCACTTTGGCAGCTTCAGCTCTGGACCGTGCATGGGCTGCGCATCGCTGATGACGCAGATGACTTGCCACTTCTTGCACTGCAGACAGACATCTTGCTGCTTGTAGCCATCTTAACCACTTTAACATCAAATGATGCTTTTTTACTGTAGTGTTCTTGTGCAGTGTGTTGAAACTCTGACTAAACACCAAGTTAAACCGTAGCCAATGAAGTCGTAGTAAGATTGATCATGTACTGTCACTCTCTCTCATTAACATTGTGCAGTGAAAAGGCATTGCCTCTATGATGCTTTTTAGTGGATGCAATTGATTATTATAGAGAGCACACCATGCTTGTTTCGTTGCATTTATATATATTTTACTGATTTTATTTTGAGCAGTCAATCCATCAATGACTGTGTGTGTGTTTTATTTTGTTTTCTAAAATAAATCTACCTGTATGACTGTTTTGTCCTTCGTAGGTATGCTCTTCTTTTGAAAAAGGGCATTTTTCCAAGACATCTGGAAACACGACCACTTTACGTCGTGGTGTAGCGATTTTGGCTCGTGAAGCAAGGTAAATATTTATAAGCAACTATAACGTGTTATAGTGACTTCTAAATATTTTAACCTAAGTTGAAATTAACGGTACTGGAATTAATGTTACGCTTATTTGGTCTGTTTGTCTGGCGAACAGGCCGTGTAACCTTTATTAATTCTATGAAGGCGGTATCTTCCCGGCCAAGAAAGATTCGCTTTCCTTTTACTTTATACCGTAATGTAAATTAAATTAACTTAATAGAGCATGTAGTTCAGACCAGATGTTGCAGGTACCTTAATTTGTGAGCGATACTCAGAGACAATCACTTATTTGGCACAAAAATATCGCATTTAATGAATGAGACAAACACAACATAAACTAACTACACAAACAAACAAAAGAAATAGGGAAAACGAAAATGAAATAAAACAAAAGAAATTAAAATTGGGGAAAGGGAGGAAGAGACTGGAAAGAAGAAACTAAAGAAAGGAAGGAAAGGAAATGGCAAGCTTAGACTCAAGAATTAATCATACCCTAACTGGGAAATCGTCACAGAAACTTAAATTCACCTTAAGATTCAATGAAAGATTCCTACTTAAAATTACGCATCTAAATGGGTTGGTAAAGGAAACGGTTACTTGCATTGGCTTACTGTACAAGAGTCCGGATGCAACAGAGAAATCTCTGAAGAGTCAGTTAGGGTGGGGTCAGACGTTCTTCCAAGTTCTCCTGAAGATCAGAGCAGTTGTCGTTCTTGGAAGTGAAGCTTGCTGGAACTTCTATGAAGGAAGATGGAGTCGTCTCCAAGCTGTTCCGAAAGTCTGACCACGGATTAGTGGTGTTTGTGACAATTTAAAGGTCGTGAACTCCACCCATCTGTGGGGAGATGACCAATACTTCGGTCAAGGTTTTGGAGTGAAAAACTCCCTTTGTTTCAGGCGTTTGTGGCCGTGGTTTAGCTATCAAACTTTTAGATGACTTTAAAGTTTGATCCAGGGTGTATTAAGACGGTATGGCGTCTTTCGTGCTCAAATAAAATACACCATTGTTTGAAAAACGAGTAACCGATAATTTTGTGGTCATTTGGATACTAAACATGAAGGGTAATGACGGTATAAAGGCAGTGGTACATTATGTACACAGATCAGTAATCGAAGGGTAACTGATGTTAATACGATATTGTGTTCTTACAGTATAAAGGCAAAAAACAAAAATGAAACACAAAACAAAATGCACTTTCATTAGGAAAGTAAAAAAGAAAATGATAGCTTCGTATACATTCTGACATTAGACCTTAAAGGGGCATACAGCATTAGAACAGGTATACATTAACATGCCATGATCAGTAATTAGAGTATAACTGATGTTAAATACAATGTTGTTTTCTGACACATGAATAAAATACACCCTTGTCAGGAAATTAAGGAGCAAATGTCTCATTGTGTTGTGTGTGTGTGTGTTGAGGGCCCCTAATCATAGAAGCCGCATGGGCTTATCTGGTCTTTGTGTAGGCTCCAGTCATTCTGGAGCCAGGTGTGTGTGTAAAACTGGGTTGCTCATCGGTTATTTGAGGAGTAGATGTTGAAATTTAGGGTGCCTGGGATATGAAATCTAAAATGACCTGTACCAGACGCTACAGTGGTAACGAAACCCGTGAAATTTAGTGAATGCCGTGTGTGTGTCTGTGTCTTTGCCCCCCCCCCCCCCCCTCTGCAGTATAAACTGTACTGAAAGTGAAAGTCAGCAGCTCCATTTTGTGACGAGTGAAAACTAAAAGATTTCAGGAGTAAAAACACAGTGAGTATCTAAAGCTCTAATATATAAACACACTGAAGTGACACTAGATACAGAAGAGTTTTGTGGGTTTGTACTGAAGCTTTAATGTACACAGGTTGTTTTATAACTTTATAGCATGACTATTACCTGTAAGTGAACTCTGTGCTGATTCAGGGTTTAATTTAACACACCGATGTTGGAGTGAAGTAAACGTGTGTCCTGCTGTAATCTGGAGAAGGAGACATGACCTCCAACATGAGTGTGTCTGGGAAACAGGACTTAAAGAAAGACGAGAGGTGACTTACTTTTACATTCACCAGCAATAATTACACACCGTCTCATGGGAACACATCTGTATCTCTAAACACTCACTAGTTAACACAGGAACTTTAAGGTGTTTAATAGCAGTGAATATATCACTGATCTGATCTAAACAGTTTAAAAGTGACGTGGTGGTGACCCATACTCAGAATTTCTTTCTCTGCATTTAACCCATCCAAAGTGCACACACAGCAATGAATGCACACACCGTGAACACACACCCGGAGCATTGGGCAGCCATTTATGCTGCCGCGGGTCACGGGAGTGGGAGGGAATGGGAGTCATTCTTCTGGGATTGGGACGGGATGGGATTTTCCCCAGTTTTTTTTTTTTTTTGCGGGATTGGGGTGGGATGGGAATATTTTTTTTGCGAGTGGGATGGGAGAGGTTTGAAAATCCACCCCCGTGTCACCCTCTATTTGGGACTCCTGATGTCAGTGTAATTCCTGACTTATGAAGCCTGTCTCCTGTTTGAATAAGTGTACAGACTGGATCTGAATTAAAAAGATGGAATTATTGGTGTTTAATGATGAACACATTGTTTAACAGTGCTGAGACAGCAGAGTATTAATTATTGCTGATATTTCTGTTGTAATTCTAGAATGATGGAGGGAAAGAGATCAGACTCACCAGAACCCAGCTGTGTGTCCATGAAGACTGACGCGTCAATGGATCCTCCAAATACCTTCAGAGACAGAGACAGTTCCACTGATGTGAGGTCAGTATAGTGAGGTGTTTTACAGCAGTGTTCCACCTGATCAAACTCACTCGTCTCATTATGAAGCCCTTCATGAGCTTTATCAGGTGTTGAAGCAGTAAAATACTAAACTGTGCAGTGCTGCAGCTCTCGGACTGGCAGTGAGGAAAAGTGCTTTAAGAGTTCAGTTCAGTCTGCAGTCCCTGAGCTGGAGGGTCTGTGGTGCTACAGAAGAACATTTACACCTGGGACATTAATGACAATATTTACATTTACATTTAAATTTACAGCATTAGGAAGACACCCTTATCCAGAGCGATGTACATAAGTGCTTAAATCTTTAACATTGAATACATTAATGGTGCTCACTAGGTTACATACTTAAGATACCATGAGTTTTATTTATACAATACAAAGATTTTATTCATTTATTCAAACATTTGTTTCTAAACATGTTGGTGTCAGTTAGGAAATCCTGAATTCAGTGTATTGTGTTAAGAGGATATTGTTAAATATCTGTGTCTGTATTTATTAGTGTGTGATTTGTGCAGCTATGAATACATCCAGATACGTCCAATACGTCCATATCACATGATGTGTTTTTGTTTGTTCACAGACCACAAAAGAAGAAATCAAACATCAGCAAAAATCATCTGGACTCCATATTTGAGGTGTGTGTGTGTGTGTGTGTGTGTGTGTGTGTGTGTGTGTGTGTGTGTGTGTAATGTCTTGATGTGCAGCAGCATTATGGGTAATCAGTTTTATGAGTAATCAGAATTTAAGTTCTAACTTTTAAATGTGATAATAAAAAGAGACTTCTCTTTTTTAATAATAAAAATATTTATATCTGTTCCTGTGTGTTTCTAACCAGGAGCTGGAACACAAAGTCATCACTCTGATAAAGAATGAGCTGAAGAGGTTTAGGAAGCTCCTGAGTCCAGATTACCCAGCATGCACTGAGAGGGAGGTGGAGGATGAGGAGGATCTGCACAGTGTCAGAGAGGGAGCGCTGAAGATCACACTGCACGTCCTGAAGAACATGAACCACACAGATCTCGCTAACACACTGTACAACAGTAAGAGCTCTGAGTCATGACTTTATTCCATCAGCTTCACTTTAGAGAGAGGAAATAGTTTTAGATATGAACACTTTTAGTTTTAAATGTAATTTTAGTATCATGTAAATCTGCTGCTTTTCTGTTCTGTTCATGGTCCAGCTTGTGGTTACTCTGTACAATGGTCATGATCCTTCAGTAATATTTAGTACATCAATCAGGAACGAACAGCAGGAACTGAAATAAATGTACATTTTATATTGAGCTCAGTGATTTTACATTAAAACATGTTATTACTTTGTTTATTAGAACTCACCTCTGTGTCTCATCCAAAGTTGAAGTCCAATCTGAGAGAGAAGTTTAAAAGAATTAATGAAGGAATCTCACAACATGGAAGCTCAGCACTTCTGAATGAGATCTACACTGAGCTCTACATCACAGAGGGTTGGAGTGGAGACGTCAACAATGAACATGAGGTGAGACAGATTGAGACAGCGTCCAGGAGACCAGCAACACAGGAGACACCCATCAAATGTAATGATCTCTTTAAAGACAAGTCCATCAGAACTGTGCTGACTAAAGGTGTTGCTGGAATTGGAAAAACAGTCTCTGTGCAGAAGTTCATTCTGGACTGGTCTGAAGGAAAAGCAAATCAGGACGTCACCTTCATGTTTCCACTTCCCTTTAGAGAGCTGAATCTGATGAAGCAGCAAAATCTCAGTCTCATGAATCTTCTTCATCATTTTTTCCCAGAAATAAGAAAACTGGGATCAATAGACTGTGACTCCTACAAAGTGGTGTTGATCTTTGATGGTCTGGATGAGTGTCGACTTCAACTAAATTTCCAGAAGAATGAGAGATTGTGTGATGTGACAGCGTCAGCCTCAGTGGATGTGCTGCTGACGAACCTCATCAAGGGGAATCTGCTTCCCTCTGCTCTCCTCTGGATAACCACAAGACCAGGAGCAGCCAATCAGATCCCTCCTGAGTGTGTAGACCAGGTAACAGAGGTACGAGGCTTCAGTGATCCTCAGAAAGAGGAGTACTTCAGGAAGAGGATCAGTGACCAGAGCCTGGGCTATAAAATCATCACACACCTGAAGTCTTCAAGAAGCCTCTACATCATGTGTCACATCCCAGTCTTCTGCTGGATGTCAGCCACAGTTCTAGAGAGAATGTTGGGTGAAGCTGAGGGTGGAGAGATCCCCAAGACTCTGACTCAAATGTTCACACACTTCCTGATCTTTCAGATCAAACACAAGGACCAAAAGTACCATCAGAAATGTGACCCTGATCCTCAGCAGACCAGAGAGAGTATCATGGCACTGGGAAAACTGGCTTTCCACCAGCTGGAGAAAGGAAACCTGATCTTCTATGAGGAAGACCTGAAAGAGTGTGGCATTGATGTCAGAGAAGTGTCAGTGTACTCAGGAGTGTGTACCCAGATCTTCAGAGAGGAGTTTGGTCTTCACCTGGGGAAGGTGTTCAGCTTTGTACATCTGAGTGTTCAGGAGTTTTTGGCTGCTTTATACATGTTTCTCTCCTTCATCAGCGGAAATGTAACAGAACATCAAACCTCTGATATGTCTGATCTTTTCAGGAAGTCAAACATGTCTGATCTCCTCAGGAGTTCAGTAGACAAGGCCTTACAGAGTGAGAATGGACACCTGGACCTGTTCCTCCGCTTCCTTCTGGGTCTCTCACTGGAGACCAATCAGAGTCTCTTACGAGACTTAATGCCACAGACAGGAAGCAGATCTCACAGCAAACAGGAAACAGTGGAGTACATCAAGGAGAAGATCAGGGAGAATCCATCTCCAGAGAAATCCATCAATCTGTTCCACTGTCTGAATGAACTGAATGATCATTCACTAGTGCAGGAAGTACAAACTTACCTGAACAGAGAAGTTTACAGTCGTCTCAGTGGAAATAGAATCTCTCCAGCTCAGTGGTCAGCTCTGGTGTTTGTGTTACTGAGCTCAGAACAGGAGCTGGATGTGTTTGATTTGTGGAAATATGATCAATCACATGAAGGTCTCCTGAGGCTGCTGCCAGTGGTCAAAGCCTCCAGAAAAGCTGAGTGAGTATTTTTATTTATAAATGTATTACTGCATGGTTTATTATTTTAATGTAACACTGAATTGCACTGTTTGGATTAATGTGTGTTAATAGTTCCTCTAATCATCTTTACACAAAGCTCTGGTACTTTTACAGAAGATTGTGTCACTTTTTACACTAACATGTTATATCTGAACTGAGGGCTGGGCCACATGGACAACATATATAACATCATATGAGTCATTTTATAGCTTTTATATATGAATCATGAAACATTTAGTGTTCTCTAAAATTGATGTAAAAACATTGACACAAAATAACTGCATGTATTTAAGAACTAAAGACATTTCTGAACTTAACACCAGTGTTTTGTTGTGTGTGACACAGTGTTGTGGGGAGATTCACTCTGTCATGGCTTTTTTACTCAATTGTTCTTTCTAATAGAAATAAAACATAAATGCTTTTTAAAAATTGACCCCAATAGGAATGAAAAACAAAAGTCTCCTTCAGTCTGCACTACTGCTAAACTTTACCAAGGACTGAGCTCGTGGTCAATAAAACATCAATCATCATTTTGGACCTCGACACATTGGACAGACGAAGTGGGAAAATGTTCAGCTTTATCTTCTTATTATGTTAGAAACAAGCTAGGCAGCGAACTCAGATGTGTGATGAAGATTTTCTTTCTCTAACACTGACCTGTTTGTAGAGGATGGAGTTTAAATATGACTTTTTATATGAAGACATTTATTTTGATGGGGTTCTTTTTGTTCTTTGCTTATCAAGTGTACAAGCAGGTAAAAAGAGAGAGGATGAATAATGTGTCACAGGTGAGTGTAGTGTCGTGACCGCTGTTATTAAAAAGTCCTGTTTTTCTACTTGGAGCTCGACAAAGACACCAAACTGTTAATGATCACATTCTTGTTCTTGGGTCGTGATTGTTGTTAATCTGTTGTGGTTGAATTATAGACCGTTTTTTGTCTGGTTCACTGCATCAGAAGATGGTGGATGTGGTAAAAACAGACGGTGAACACAAAGACGGTTGCACGTGGCGGTCGGTCAGGTTTATCACCGTTACTGTTGAAGAGATGTCAGGTTTCGTTTTGGAACCTTTCTGTGGATTTTGGAGTTTTTTAGCTGTGAACTGTATTTGTATTTATAAGCAGCTGTAGTTAATCTATATTTTTGTTGTACAACGTTATTAACAGACTGGTTTTGTTCTCTGATGAATTAGGTGCTAACTTCTTTTGTCCAGTCCTGGGTAAAAGCACTGACTTGGAAGGTGTATTGTTGTCAGGACTCAACCCGGACTTTTGGCCACGTGCCTTTTTGTTTATCTTCCTCATCACGTGTCTGCCCCGCTTTCGTCTGCCCCTCCCTGTCTTCACACCTGATCCTTATTGTGTCATCGTGTCTTTTTATATTTAAGTGGGCCGCGTTGCCGAGTGCAGCGCGGAATCATTAGTTACGTTTACCCCTCGTCATGTCTAGTCTTTGTTAAGTGTCTTCATTTGTATTGCTTTTGTTATCGTCTTTATGTCGTTGTCTTTATCATTTATTAAACCCCTTTCATTTGAAGCTATCCTGCATACGGGTCTGTCTCCTTCCTCTTCCGGTTGTGACAATTGTGTTTGTATCTGACACATTATTTTTTTAATACTGGAGCTAAAGTGTGTTCCATAAGAGAAGACAATAATGACAGTTAAATTGTTGAAGTTAAATGATGTGTTTTGATTCTGACAGCTACCTTGGAGTCGGACGTCTCACTTACCTTGCTAGGTTTGGGGAGGTTGTGCTGTTCAAAGCTAGTTCCACACTGTGTATTATACAATATACACTACACTCTTCAGGAAGTACCATGTCACTTATAGCCCCCTGAAGCCCCCCTACACAAACCCTTTAGTGTGACACACAGTAGTGTTGTGTTAGATTTGTACCTACAAGGTGGGTTAGATTTCCTGCTATGTGTATATTCAGTGTTTTAGATTGAACAAACGAATGTCTGTATGTTGATCCATCTAAAGCTAATACTTGTGTATATACAGTGTCACTCATTTAA
>NC_062519.1:1492758-1532758 GCF_022655615.1 Tachysurus fulvidraco | reverse complement strand
AGTGATCTGATATATTGTCATTGTTGTGTGTGTGAGATGGAGAGTAAATGTACTGTATATAAAGATTTTGTGTAGTTCATGTTTTCAATACTAAAACTGAGAGTGTTAAGTGTGAGAAGGTTTTCTTTCTTGTAGGATGCATTGCTGCAGTATTACATATGAAGGTTGTGCTGCTCTGGCTTCAGCTCTGAGGTCAAACTCCTCATCACACCTGAGAGAACTGAATCTAGATGGTAATAAACCAGGAGAATCAGGAGTGAAGCTGCTCTCTGATCTACTGAAGGATCCACGCTGTAAACTGGAGACACTAGAGTGAGTTACTGACTTACTGTCTCTTTACTGTATGATATTGAGTAATATTCACTGTGTGCTGTAAAATGTCACATCTAATGTGTGTATTTATGCTTCTGTTGTTCTGTTGTCTGTAATTCTGTCCTGTTGTGTTTTTCAGCATTAATGATAATAAACTCCCCAGGTCTGGTGTAGGACAGAAGTCTCTCCTCAGACCTTTTTCCAGGATAAAGCAGTTATGGTGGTGAAGCGTTAGAACACGTCCCACATTTCTATTAGTTTGGGAGCTGAATCATTCATATTCAGATGTAGAAGATCCAGAACAATAACTGAAAGAGATCAGTGTCACTGTTTCCCAAATGTTTTTGTCACGGCACAGTTTTGATTTATAAAACATCCCACAGCAGACGGCAAATCACTAAGCGTTAAAATTAATTGTACAAACACGCTTCATTGCTTCAGATGGAATATTAAAAGTGGACATAATCCTACAATAAAATGACATTTAATGTGAAATTTGAGCTTAAGTCAGGTAGGAATAATGCTGTAGTTACTCTCTGAGGCAATAAGTTAGTTTAGTAAATTAGGGTTTTTTTTTCAACTTGCAGGATATAAAGTTTATTGTAATCACTATTTTTGTTGATGAATACATGTGGACAATGTCATGATTTAAAAGATAAAACAGTACTTAAACCTGTATTGGCTAGTACAACTACACAGCAAATATCTGACAAAGTCTCTTTAAATTAAAAAAAACATTAGCCTTTATCAGTGTTGTAATGTAACGGAGTACAAATACTTCATTACTGTACTTAAGTAGAAATGTCACGTATCTGTACTTTACTTCACTATTTAAATCACTGTAAAAAAAAAAAAATTTCACTTTTACTCCACTACATTTCCTAGATAAAATGTATACTTTTATTCCGTTATATTTCCACTAAGCATCTTCGTTACTTGTTACTACAAAATAAAATCAGAAGGAATGTGTGTGACTGCAATAAGGGAGGTTTGGTGAATCACTGCTCCTAGATTGCACGCGCAGTCATAGCTGGAGACATTTATCTATAAACGTTAATCGCAAAGACGGCAACTAACAGCAGTGAAATTTCACTATTCTTATTACCAGAGTTGTAGCACAAACAAAATATTAATGCAAACAATCCATTCAATACTAAATAAAAATAACATTTATTGATTTGGTCTTTGTCTTGTGAATATTAGTTTATTAATGACTGCATACATCGGACACACTGTTTGTAGAGATGCACACATACATGAACTGATCTGATTCAAAACTGGCATCATTACGTCATGCATAACATTTTGGTGTCCACTTTTGCCATTTTAAATAATACCATAACTTTTGGCTTACTATGTAGTCATATAATATATAATATAAAACTCTTCTTGTTTTAAATTCTCACTGAGAGCTAAAACCCCCTAAAGATGAAATCCTATAACTGCCCCTGCCCAGCACGATATCCATAGAAAGGAATTAAAAGTACGATGCTCCAGATGTAAGAGACAAGGGCAACAGTTACAAAATTTCAAAGTTCAAGTTCATGCAAACAGATATTAATAGACAGGTTTCAGTCAAATATTTATAGTTTATTTAGCAAAATTCTGTTATAAACATGCATCCTCTTCTATGTTTAATATTCTCATCAAAGTGAGCATCATGAATTTAGGAATCAAAATAATAAAAGATAGGCTACTACACCTGTCAGAGGAAATTACATTTATTTGTGTGCCCTTTTATTTATTCATTTGCTTTTATGCCTACCGAAAATCACTGAAATTTTACTTTTTACTTTTACTTCAAATACTTAAGTACATTAAATATCAGAAAATTACTTTTGATACTTAAGTACAGTAAATGACAGATACTTTAAGACTTTTACTTGAGTAATATTCTAAAAGGTAACTTTCACTTCTACCAAAGTCTTTTTCTAGTACTATGCTTGTACTTTTACTCAAGTATTGCTTTCTAGTACTTTATACAACACTGGCCTTTATAGACAGTGTTTTATGAGTAAAAACGCTGTAACGTTACTTATTCAAACATTTAACCTACATTTGCATTGCAGCCAAACAGAGATCTCCAAACTGCATGCAGCATTTTATTCCGATAGAGGCGGGGCAGAGTTATGAGGTTTGACTGACAGTTTGAGGAGCCAATGTAGTTCCAAGGTTTAGTCATAAGCTCTCATAAACACTTTTCATTGCTTAAATGTTTGTAAAAACCCACCTTTAGAGGTAAAGGATTCAGGATAAGGATTAGATAAAAAAAAATTTTCATCATTTTTTGTAGAATTTAATTAATTTATTTTTATTTTTTGCATTTAATTTTTCAATATATATTTAAGAAATAATTGGAAGTGTAATTGTAGTATCTTGAGATACTGACCAGTAAATACTCAGAGAAATCATTCTTGATGGTCGCTTTATTTAGGACACATCACAGGCTTTTAACAGTGCCAAGACATTACGTTACTGCCACCTGCTGGACAGACATAAATAGACCTAACCATACAACATTCCACCCACACATAAGTCAATCACTTTCTTCTTCAAAAATAGGCAGTACATTTTTCAACAAATACACTGTAAATGCACTTAATGTATTTAAGAACATACCTTTTACAAATGTCCAACGAAAATTATTTGTTCAAAATCTGTATCTTTAAAACTGCTTTCTGTTTTCTTATTACTAAAAGCAGACTGTAAAATACAAAAAAATAAAAGCATTGCCTATAAATGAAATTAGGTGGGTGAAAAGTCTCTCTTGCAATCTGTGCCTCCTTTAAATTGGGAAAAAATAAAGCATTTATTTAAAACGAGATCGATAATAAAAAAAGTGTAACATGGTCAGTCCTGGAACAAATGTACTGTAACAAGCCAACAGTGTAACATCATTTAGGAAACATAAGTACCACCTCTTGAACCTTACCTCAAGTCAATACTTACAAAAGAAGTTTATTTTTCAGGACATGGACCTTGTTTGACAGCTTGTTGGCATTTAGCTCCATAAAAAGCTTTTAAAATGTTTCAAATGTGTATCTCAAGTCTTGTGGATCGGCCAAGATTAATGCATAAATTAGACCAAGCATCATTGTTTAGGTTTTCAAGAATTTTGATGCCTTCAACTATGATGCCAACATATTGGTAAGGGTCTGTGGCATGTGCCTCTTCAGGTTTGATGACATAGATTCCTAGGGTGGTGTTGCACATCGAGGTCTGGGCTTCATCACGTTCAACATCCTAAAAAATTCAAATGCAAAAATATGTAACTAGATTTGTAAAGCTCGTCGCGACAAACTTTGATGTTGGCTTTGACAGTGCAAGTATTCGCAAAGGCCGGTGCATTTTGGAGGCGAGTGGACAAAGATTGTGAAAGCTATTGGACCGCTAGGGTGCCAATACTTTTGGAGGTGATCGGCCATTAGCATGTGACGTGATCTGAATACCCGTGAGGTAGTTCCCTTCATTGTACTGAGTGTTTTGATATGTCACATGTCCATGTTGTGCAAATTTTTTATTTTAAAGTGACGTCACGTGACGTGACCATAATACCCGTAGAGCAGGTCCCCTCATTGTGCTGAGTGTTTTGATATGTCACATGTCCATGTTGTGCAAATTTTTGATTTCGCTTGTTTTGGGGGCGGGGCTACACGTGACGTCACGTGACGTGACCAGAATACCCGTGGGGCAGTTCCCCTCAATGTGCTGAGTGTTTTGATATGTCACATGTCCATGTTGTGCAAATTTTCAATTTCACTAGTTTTGGGGGCGGGGCTACACGTGACGTCACGTGACGTGACCAGAATACCCGTGGGGCACTTCCCCTCATTGTGTTGAGTGTTTTGATGTGTCATATGTCCATGTTGGGCAAATTTTAAATTTTCACCTGACCTCACGTGATGTCACCTGACGTGACCAGAATACCCGTGGGGCAGTTCCCCTCATTGTGCTGAGTGTTTTGATATGTCACATGTCCATGTTGTGCAAGTTTTTAATTTCTCGTTTTGGGGGCGGGGCTACACGTGACAACACATGACATGACCAGAATACCCCTGGGGCAGTTCCCCTCATTGTGCTGAGTGTTTTGATATGTCACATGTCCATGTTATGCAAATTTTTTATTTTGCTTGTTTTGGGGGCGGGGCTACACGTGACGTCACGTGACGTGACCAGAATACCCTTGGGGCAGTTCCCACATGTCCATGTTGTGCAAATTTTTGGTTTCATTCAAATACATTTACATTTACAGCATGTGACAGACCCCTTACAATGAATACAGCATGTGACAATCTCTAACACTGAATACATTAATGCTGCTCACTAGGTTACAGACTTAAGATACCATGAGTTTAAAACATTGTTCAAAGTTACAATGAAAAAGTGTCAAAGGTTTTTTTTTTTTTTAAATGCTAAAGATAAGGAAAGAAGTGCTAGTTGAAGTGTTTCCTGAATAAGTAGGTCTTCAACCGCCGCTTGAAAATAGCCAGTGACTCAGCTGTCCGGACCTCTAGGGGAAGTTCATTCCACCACCTTGGTGCCAGAACAGAGAAGAGTCTTGTAGTAAACTTGCCTCTTACTCTGAGAGATGGTGGAACCAGTCGAGCAGTGCTGGTAGATCGGAGGTTGTGGGGTGCAGTGTGAGGAATGATGAGGGCTTTGAGGTAAGAGGGAGCTGGTCCATTTTTGGCTTTGTAGGCCAGCATCAGTGTTTTGAATCGGATGCGTGCAGCTACCGGAAGCCAGTGGAGGGATCGCAGCAGCGGGGTGGTATGGAGAACTTTGGCAGGTTGAAAACAAGCCGGGCAGCTGCATTTTGGATCATTTGCAGAGGACGGATTGTGTTCATAGGTAGACCTGCCAGCAGTGCATTGCAGTAATCCAGTCTAGAAATGACAAGAGACTGAACAGGTACCTGAGCAGTCTGTGTGGACAAAAATGGCCGACTAAAGCAGTCTGTGTGGACTAAAATCCTTTTAATAATGTAGAGAAGAAACCGACATGAGCGAGTCACATTAGCAACATGAGAGGAAAAGGACAGTTGATTGTCCATGGTTACCCCAAGGTTGCGAGCTGTGGCTGAAGGGGAGATCAGATCGTTGTGCAAGGATATAGCAAGATCATGACCTGGGGATGAATCACCTGGGATGAATAGCAGTTCAGTTTTGCTAGGATTGAGCTTTAACTGATGAGCAGTCATCCATGATGAAATTTCTGCCAGACATGCTGAGATCCGATCAGAAGCTGTGGCATCTGAGGTTGGGAAAGAGAAGATAAGTTGTGTATCATCAGCATAGCAGTGGTAAGAGAACCCATGTGATGAAATAACTTCCCCAAGAGAGTGAGTATACAGGGAGAAAAGAAGAGGACCAAGTACTGAGCCCTGTGGGACGCCAGTGGAGAGTCTGCGTGGAGCAGATGTCACTCCCCTCCATGTTACCTGATATGAGCGTCCTTCCAGGTAGGAGGCAAACCATTCCCAAGCTGATCCGCAAATCCCAAGACTCTTGAGGGTGGATAAGAGAGTCTTGTGGTTGACCGTATCAAACGCTGCTGAAAGGTCAAGGAGGATAAGGACGGATGACAGTTTGGCTGATCTAGCAGTATGTAGCTCCTCAGAGACATCCAAAAGGGCTGTCTCTGTGGAGTGAGCTGCTTTAAAGCCAGACTGTTTGGGATGTTGGATGTTGTTCTGTGAGCGATAGACAGACAGTTGATTATAGACAATGCGTTCAAGAATTTTTGAAAGAAATGAGAGAAGTGATACCAGTCTGTAGTTACTGATGTCTGATGGATCCAGAGCAGGTTTCTTTAGGATGGGAATATCCCTTGCTCTCTTGAAAGTAGTTGGTACCTGACCAGATGCTATGGATCTATTGACGATAGTGGAAATGAAGGGCAAAAGGTCTTGTGAGATGGTCTGGAGCATAGTGGTAGGGAGCGGATCCAATGGGCAGGTGGTAGGATTGCAGGACTGGATGAGTTGTAAAATCTCTTCTGCTGCCACAGTTGAGAAATGTGACAACGAAGGTGTAGGGGAATGCATACTCTGAGATGTAAGTGCAGTCGTGGCTGAAGTGAAGGTCTGGCAGATTTCCTCAATCTTCTCCTGGTAGAAAGAAGCAAAGTTTTCTGCAGTCAGGGAGGATGAAGAAGGTGGAGCCGGGGGTTGAGCAAAGAAGAGATGATGTGGAATTTCCGAGGGTCATGTGAGGAAGCTTCAAGCTTTTCCTTGTAGAAGGAAGTCTTGGCAGAAGTCACATCTGAGGAGAACTTGACAAGAAGTATTCTGTAAAAATCAAGATCTGCATCAAGTTGTGATTTCTTCCACTTTCTCTCTGATGATCTTAGCTCTCTTCAATTGTTGCGCAGCACATCTGAAAGCCAAGGAGCAGAACAAGAAGTTTTCTTGGGTTTAGTGAACATAGGGCAGAGGAAGTCCATAGTTGAGGAAAGAGATGAGAGGAAAGTATCTGTGGCTGAGTCCAAGGGTAGTGAGGAAAAAGACTCAGTATCAGGAAGGGAAGAAAGAGGGCCAGAAGCTACAGATGAAGGGGAGACAGAGTGAAGGTTGCGGCGAGTAAGAGTGTGGGGGTGAGAGGTAGTTCTAGGTAAGATAGGTAGAGTGATGGTGAAGGATACCAGGTGATGATCAGAGACGTGGAGTGGGGTAGCAGTCACGTCTGTAGCTGGAGAAGGACGGGTGAAAACCAGGTCCAGGACATTGCCTCCTTTGTGTGTGGGGATGTAGCTGTTGAGTGTGAGGGAGAAAGAGTCGAGAAGAGACAGGAGGGAAAAAGAATGTAGCTTGTCAGAGGGGAGGTTGAAGTCACCAAGCACTGTCAGGGGGGAGCTATCGGAAGGGAAAGCACTAAGCAGTGAGTCCATTTCTTCCAGGAAGTCTCCTAGGGGACCAGGAGGGCGGTAGACAACAATGATAACAAGGTTGATAGGAGAGGTAACTGAAATGGCATGGAATTCAAAAGAAGAGATTGTTAAATGAGAGAAGAGTAGAGGTGTAAAGCACCATTTCTTTGAAAACAATAAACCTGTACCACCACCCCTGCCTGTTTCTCGTGGTGAGTGAGAGAAAGCATAGGCAGAGGATAAAGCAGCTGGTGTAGCAGTGTTCTGTGGGGATATCCAGGTCTCTGTTAGAGCAAGAAAATCAAAGGAGTAATAGGAAGTTAAAGCAGAGATAAAATCAGCTTTCTTTACCGCAGACTGACAATTCCAGAGCCCACCTACCACCACTGTTTGAGACTTACACAACAGAGGAGGGTAGATGAGGTTACTGGGATTGTGACCTCTGCTCTGTGGATGAGAGCGTCTGCGAGAGTAGGCCTTGAGTACAGAGATGGGTTTAATGCACATATTTGTAGTCAAACAAGAGTGAGAATTAAGGTATGGTAGAAAATATCAAGCAGTACTAGACACTAATGTTAGAGAGTGATTCTGACAAACTGCTACAGACGCTAGCGTCTGTACCTTCAATTTAACCTTCAATTTAAATAGGTAAGCCCTGCCCCCAATTCACACCTTAAGGGAGACTGAAACTACTCTTGATTAATCAGCTGAGAGAACAAGAAAGACCAACACTATAAAAATCAACAATGGTATAGAATATAACACAATTCAAATCACACTACTCTAGAACAAAGTGAGTTAAGCAGATAGTATACAAAAGACAGGAACCTACTTTACCAGAAGACAATATAATCAAATGTAGAGCGTTAAAGCACAGTTTTGCTTGTTTTGGGGGAGGGTCTACACGTGACGTCACGTGACGTGACCAGAATACCCGTGGGGCAGTTCCTCTCAATGTGCTGTGTGTTTTGATATGTGACACGTCCATGTTGTGCAAATTTTTAATTTTCACGTGTCGTCACGTGACGTCACGTGGTGTCATGTGACGTGACCAGAATACCCGTGGGGCAGTTCCCCTCATTGTGCTGAGTGTTTTGATATGTCACATGTCCATGTTGTGCAAATTTTTGATTTTGCTTGTTTTGGGGGCGGGGTTACACGTGACGTCATGTGGTGTCGAGTGACGTCACCAGAATACCCGGAGGGGTGCCAATACTTTTGGCAGAAAGTGGCTACTGAGGGTTTGGACATTTCATGTCAATACTGCAGTCATAATGGGATTCTGCTTATTATACTGCATAGAACATTACATGCAATTCTTAATGTTGGATGTATTGTGTGTGTGAGAGCTTAGAGGACTTTTCGGAATTCCCTATTCAAGTCTATGGGATGTTCGACCGCCGACTACGGGAAAACCGAAAATTCTGTCGGAACTCCGAAATAAAAACTTCGTCCGGAGTAAGGCCCTAAAGAACCTGTCCGAGTTCGGTGTAAATCGCTCGAAAACTGGCCGAGTTATAAACCTCAAAAGTTTATAATGGAAGTCTATGGGGAAAAAGGCCAATTTGAGCTTCCGTACCGGGAATGCCAGAATTCCGATCATTCACATAAACAACGAGGGCTTTTAGGATGCATTCACGTCTTTTTTTCTATGGGGACATCCTTAAAAGTGTGACCAAAAAGCCATTATTAGCAGTTTGCTTATTCACAATTGCATTTTTTTTTAAATTTTGTCTTTATGTTGTTCAAATTGTAGATGTATAAATCTGATGCTCCGAAATAAAAACTTCGTCCGGAGTAAGGCCCTAAAGAACCTACTACTGAAAAATATGATAAAGCTATACACAAGCCTTGATGTTAAGTTTACAGTTTTTTTTTAAATTCAGATGTAATACTCACAAATACACCTTCTTTTGACTACAGTGGCTTATAGAGGGTTTTGCATTTGAACTCAGATATATTTCAGGCTTTAGATGCATTTTACAGAGGAGGAAAAAAAATCATTATGCCATTATTTATCTTCCCTCAACCATTATTACCTTTAGCGTTTTAATTGAGAGAAAAACATGGTTTCATAACGTGATGCTGAGTGCATAATACGAAAAGAGAGAGAAATATTGCTAGATTTAAAATGATGAGTTTAAAGAACAAACCTGATCCATAACTGACAGGATGTTGTTGATCTTCTGTGCTACTGCTCCTCATTTCTTTTTGAGACCACTTCATGCTAACCCTGGCCATATTTTTGCACATAAATGGGGAAACTACTAATAATTAACAAGTCAAAAAAAGTACTTTGTCTTTTTATGGGATAATTTATATTATATCAAAGTGCAAAGTGGAAATATTACATACGAACAAAAAACAGAATGCAGAGTGACTAATAATGTGATAACAAACGTGAACTAAATCTAGAAATTATGTAATCTGTAATTCATAATTCTAATCTTTGAAAATCTCAATATAAATGCAAATAAGTAAAGTATCTTAACTGTGTCTCCGCATAAACACAAAGCGAACTGCACAAAATGGCGTTAATCAGAAGAGAAAATTGAACCATGTGCGTTCTATCTGCACACGTGCGCCATCTGCTGATCAACGTGCGGTACTACAGAAGCAAAACAACTTTGTTTCATTCATTTAACGTAAGTGAATTGTGTAAATTTTTAAATTTCTTTTTTTATTATTTTATCAAAACAAATATTTTAATTTTAATGCACAAACTTTAGATAATTATATAATCCAAATTTATTTATATTCTCTGAACCAACAACAGCCGTGTTTCATTTTTTTGAGTGTACTACATCTCAAAGTGGGTTGAGGCCTTCCCATTGAAAACCAAAACTGTAGCTGAAGTTGCAAAACAACTTTATTCTATTATCTACAGACATTGCTGCCCTAAAAGAATACTGAGCGATCAAGGATAAGAAGTTAATGAAGTAAGTGCTTTTTAAAGTACAAAGCCTATTCCACTAGTTTGTTATTTTCATATAAAATTAGCAATATATTTTTCAGTTAAAGTGTTCCCTTTCTACAAAGATTTATTGTTTTAAATGACAGATGTATTACTTTACCTGTGCTTCAGGTGCAATGTGACCTCTGTTTCAGGTTGGAAAATTCTGAATGTGAGGAATACACAGTAGATGTTTGGGATACTCTGGATCGGCGTATACCACAGCGTGTACAGTAAACAGCGTTCCTGCCAATGTCCAGCAACTTCACACATTGAAGAGAAGTGGACCAACATTCCACAGGCCACAATCAACAACCTGATCAACTCTCATGAGGCAAATAGTGGTCACCCCAGATACTGAGTGGTTTTATGACACCCAATACAGTAAAACTGCACATTTTAGAGTATAATATTTAAATATATAGTACTTTCACTTGTCTTCACATCTTGAACACTGTCCTTAAAAAGAGAAAACTGCAAAATTCATGTTTTAGGTTTTAGTACAAACAAACAAACAAACAAATATATATATATATATATATATATATATATATATATATATATATATATATATATATATATATATATAATGAATTATTTTGAGCGGTCAATCCATCATTGATATACAAACAAACCAGCACCACATCTTGTAACAGAGCGCGAGAAAGTGTGTGTGTGTGTGTGTGTGTGTGTGTGTGTGTGTGTGTGTGTGTGTGTGTGTGTGTGTGTGTGTGTGTGTAAAATCATCACGCACGCACACACAACAGCGCTAGGGATGCATTTACAAGCGCCATCTGACTAAGAGAAACTGCTGCGGTAACACAATCAACGTTATGCGTTTTATAGACTTTCAGTATGGACTATATATATGCACTAATATTGTAGATGTAGCTACTAAATTATAACAAATTACTTGTTATCGTTTGTGTTATTGCTATATAGGAGTCAGTAAAACATTATATAACATTAATTAGTATATTTAACCACCAAACATCGCTGTACTCCATTTGAAAGTTTTATAGAAACTGCTAAGTGAATCCATGTTTTCTGTATTAATTCGTGTTAAGGTGTCAAATCGAGTAAGGATAAGGAAGGCCAAGGCTGGTCAAGGCGTGCAGGGGCAGTTCTAGACCTTTTTTAGGGCGTCTCCAACCCCCTGTGTGTGATCTCAGCCACTCTAAAACTAAGAGTATAATTTTTTACTTTCATAAATAAACAATAAAAATGACGTTAAAATGCAGGACATGTCGTCGATGGGAAAGAAAATTATTTATCAGTTTGATCCAAGAGCGATTTTTTTTACTTTGCTTTTACGCGCGTGCGTTGTAGTCTTTTAAAAGTGCGTCATTAGCTGTCTGCGTTATTTGAACGGAGAAGCACAGGCACGCGCAGCCAGAGATGGAGGCGTTTGTCTATGGCAGGGGTCAGAAACCTTAAACACTCAAAGAGCCATTAGGACCCGTTTCCCACAGAAAAAAACACAGGGAGCCACAAAACCCTTTTGACATCTAAAATGAAGATAAAACTGCATATATCGTTTTTTTTTACCTTCATGGAAACTATAGAAAAAACTGTAGTGTGTTGCATTTATGAAATCAATGAACTGCTACAGAGTAAACAAAATTTTATTTCTGCAGGCAAACAAAAATATTTTGAACAGTTTGAACTAACCTTAAGAAAAAAGACATTGGGTCGAAGGTTACTTTCAAATAAAATGTGCAATGTCTAATTGAGTCCTCTTCGTATTCATGCCAGGGCTCTCAAGTTTTGAAGACAGGCAAGCGGGTTGCCGACCCCTGATCTATGGGCCTTTTTACACCTGGTCACTTTGGCACCTAGTGAACCTAGTGAACCAGCATTAATGTATTCAATATTAGAGATTTAAGCACTTATGTACGTCGCTCTGGATAAGGGTGTCTGCCAAATGCTGTAAATGTAAATGGTTGCTACAAAAACACAGCATTTACTGTTTGCTGCATTTTCGCTGGTGGCAGCAGTGCATTTTATGACCAAATGAGACACCTGGGTGAAAGATCAGAGCCAGCGCTGGTGGGAAAACATATTTGTTTCTGTCATATTTGTCACCTGCGTTACATACTTTTTTTTTTTAATTTTAAAATTTTTTTATTTTCTTTTAAAAACAACTATGTATACATTACACAAAATGTATCATCAACACATCCAACGTTAACTGAACAGATGTATGAGAATAGATAGAAAAAAGGCAGAAACAGAGCAAGTAAAGAAAAGAGGTTACTAAAAAACAAATAAAAGCATCAAAACAAGTATTAATCATGTTACATGAAAGATCTCATCATATCTCTTCAAAAAAGAAATAAATTTTTTGTTATTAATTACTCTCAGTGTTTTTATTAAATGTTCTACTACACATAAGAACTCTATAAAAGTAGGTATTATCTTAAGAAATCTTTGTTTGTGAAAATAGAACTTTGCCACGAGGATAAGAAAGTTAACAGTCGACTCTAAAGTTTTGTTTTGGTTTTCAAAAAACAAACAATATCCTTAATGTGAAAAATACCATTCACGTTCATTTTAGAAAAACAGTAGAAACCCAAATCTTTCCAGAAGAGTGAAGAAACATTACATGAGAAAAATAAGTGACAAATATCTTCACTTTCTTTTTTACAGAAGGTACATATATCAGCTACATCACAAATTTTTGACAAAAATGCATTACAAGGGTATATATTATGCAAAATTTTGAAGTGCACTTTCACTTTATTCGGTATACAGTATTTATATGGTAATAACCATGTTTTCCTCCATTTCATGTTATCTATTTTAGAACTCCAAAAAAATTTCCCTTTCTGAGAAATTGAGTTTCGAGATTGAAAAAGTTGACGAATACATTTATTATAGAAGAAGAAGAAGAAGTTTTATTTATATAGCGCCTTTCCGTAGCTCAAGGTTGCTTTACATTTCACTATTCAAAGATTATTACAATCTTTACTTAAAAGCGAGACAAAAATAACTGTGAAAGTTGTTTTGTGCATGACTCATGCGTAAGGGAAGCTTTCATTAGACATATTAATCCATCAGGAATTGCCTTTATAAAGAGTTAAATTCTTTAAATGGAACGGGACAATGATGGACATTCATAAAGCTTTCATAAGATAAACAATCACAAGTAGAGTTGAATAGATCAGCAACAAAAATTATGTTTTTATTAAACCATTTATCAAAAAAGATTGATCTTTTTCTAATCTTAATATCCAAATTATTCCATAAGATGGTTTTGTGGGGTGAAAAGTTGTGGTTGTAAGCCAGTTTCCAGGCTAACAAGGCTTGTTGATGAAATCTAGCCAGTTTAATAGGCAATTTACCAGTGGAGGAATTGCATTTCATTTAAAAAAAGAAAGGCCACTTAACCTCTTAAATATATTATTAGGAATAAAATACCACAAAGAATCTGACCCAAGCAAACATCTTTTAATTAATTTTTTTTAATTAAATAACAATTCATTTTAAATGTATTGTTAGTATCATCAAAATGCAGGACCTCGAGACCCCATCACTCCTTTTGTTAGCTAAAACATATTTCTTCAACTTGTGTGACTTATTGCTCCAAATGAAATCATGAAAAATCGTATCTATATTTTTAGAGGTGTGATTATCTACAGCTAAAGACAGGGAAGGGTACACAAACCTGATAATCCTTCTGTTTTGGATAAGAAAAGTCTGCCTAAAACGAGATTCGATTCTCTCTGTTAAAGATATCAAGGCCTGCAAAGTTATTATTGTGCAAAATATCTATGGAGTGTTTCAACAGCAGATAAAAATAAAATGGGGCTCAAAGGGCAACCTTGACGTATTCCGCGAGGGACAGGAAACCTTGGTGATGTATGCAAATTTAAAATTATACAACTATCTATTTCTTTGTACAGCATTTGAACAATATTTATGAGTTTAGAAGGAAATCCAAAAGCCCCTAAAGAGTCTATAAGGAATTGATGCTTTACAATATCGAAGGCCTTATAAAAACCGAGGAATAAGATAATTGCATCAGACTTGATTTCATCTCTGTAATCAATAAGATCCAGAACAAGTCGAGTATTACAACTAATATGACGACCTTTCACAAATCGTGTCTGTGTTTCATTAATGATATAATGTAAATGCTGTTTTAATCTCTTGGCAAATATGGATGCAATTAATTTATAGTCAAAATTAAGAAGAGTGATAGGGCGCCAGTTATCAATTATAGTTACATCTTTATCTGGTTTGGGAATGAGAGATATCACCCCTTGTTTCATAGTAGGAGTCATTGTACCATTTTTTATACATTCTTGAAGCATTAAGAAGAAAGGTTGTTCTAAAATCTCCCAAAACTGTATGAAGAATTCTAAAGTAAGGCCATTGGAGCCAGGCGACTTCCACTTTTTCATTGATTTCATTGCATCTCTCATTTCATTTAAGGAAACAGTAGTCTCACATGACAACTTAAATTCATCACTTATTTGAGGTATATAGTTCTTAATCTGTTGTAGGTATGACATACTTTGGTTTGCCTGTAAATCAGGGGAGTGCAGATTCCTATAAAAATTACTAACAAATTACCGGATTGTTGATTTTTAATGCAGAGATGCTTTTCCTTTTAAAATTCCTTTTCTCAAGTGAGAAGAAGCTCGTATTTTTTTCTCCTTCCTCAAGCCATCTCGCTCTACATCTAACGAAGGCACCCTTAACTATTTCTAAATATATATTATCTAATTCCAATTGCAAAGTTTTTAACTGACTAATTTCTGTAACAGAGAGATTCTCTTTTTTGATTAAGGTATTTATTTTAATTAGCAAGTCCGCTTCTCTATCAGCATGAACCACTTTTAAGGTTTTAGATCTATTTATTGCTGGTAATCTTGCTTTATATTTAAAATATTCCCATTTAGCACCTAAATTCATTATTTGAAAAAATTACATTAACTAATCCCTTGATTTGATCAGTAAAATATTTATCTTTTAACAGATTATTATTCAATTTCCAGTAACCATATACAGTACTCTCCCTGTGTTTAGTCTGCAAAATCAGCTTAATTACTAAGTGGTCAGAAAATGGAGCATATTGTTGACTGACATCAGACACATATTGCAGTAACTGTTGAGAAAAAAAAAAGTCTATTCTAGATTTAGAAGACAACAAATTATTACTCCAAGTATATTTAGTTACATCAGGGTGATAATAGTGCCATGCATCTGCAATATGAATATAATCACACAGAGTACAGATAATATTATTAGTGAGGCTCATCTTAGGAGGAAATCTGTCAACTGAATTATCTTACATCATTAAAATCTCCAGCAATAATAATAAAAGCTTGTTTATATTTATTTTTCAAAGCTTCAATATTCCTTTGTAATAAGAAAATAAGAGACTTGTTGGCACATTTTAAGTTGTGGCCATATATATTACATATTATAAAAGTAATATTATCAAGTTTAGTGACCAGAATAACCCATCTTCCTTCCATAGAAATCAACGATTCAACAATATCTCCTTTAAATTTGTTAATCAAAGTGAGAACCCCTGTGGAGTGGTTAGATC
The DNA here is from genome assembly GCF_022655615.1 of Tachysurus fulvidraco. Taxonomy (NCBI): domain Eukaryota; kingdom Metazoa; phylum Chordata; class Actinopteri; order Siluriformes; family Bagridae; genus Tachysurus; species Tachysurus fulvidraco. The sequence goes on along the minus strand of NC_062519.1, from coordinate 1,517,066 downwards.
CGTGACTAAAGTAGGCCTTGTCACCCCACTGTGATTTCCAAAAGCGAACATCACCCTCACAGGAATGAGTTTCTTAAACAGTATTAAGTCAGCATTCATTCTTCTACAGTATAAGAATAAGGCTTTTCTTTTAGTGAGATCTCTCAAGCCACGAGTGTTCAACGATAAGATACTCAAAGAGTTAAACTCCACGTCTTGCATAAGAGAAAGAAAAAAGAAAAAAGAGAGAAAGAAAAAAAACAGTAAAGAGTAACTTGACTAAGAACACAAGAACACAAAAAGGTTTTAAAACTTACCGCTGTAAAACTGCATTGACAAAGCGGTAGTTGAAGCTAACACATACCCTATAACGTAGGCAAAAGTGCAACTGTATGAGAGAGCATAACTTATTTGTGATAAAGGAACCATAACAAAGTAGAAAACTTTCACGTTGCCCCATAAATCGGTCTGCATTTAGAGATTGTTTGTCAATGCACAGTTCAGGAGCCATGGGGATGGGGATCCTTCCACGAGACCTTCTTCCCCTCCTCACGAGCCTTCTTAACCAACGGCCATAATTTGGCTCTAGCCTCAACATCTTGTTTGATCAGCGCCTCCTTGATCCGAAGCTTGTTTTCTTTTAGATAGCGCGAGTCTTTCGCAGCCCTCCATACCATGTCTCTGTAGGTACGCATGGTAAAACGCATGATGATGTTACGAGGTGCTCCGTCAGATCTCCTTAGCCCCAGACGGTGTACAACATCAACTACATGATCCAACTTGTTCTGGATACTAGAGACCATCTTCTTTAGGATGTCGATTGTCACGCCTATCGCATCTTCTCCATCGCGCTCTGGGACCCCCTGTAGCTTGAGATTCCATCTACATGAGTACTGTTGCATTTCATCAAAGCTTTCTTTCAGACTTACATTTTCAACTCGCAATTCCTTTATCTCCTTTTCAAGTTGAACGATCTTGACAGCATGCATCTTGATCTCTTCACTCATATGGGAGACTTTTTCAGATAGTTTGTCGAGTTTTCCGCAAGAAACGGAAACTTTTTTTATCAATGGAGATCACCTTGTTGTGTGTTTCATACACTTTAGCAGTTAGCTTCTAAATCGCATCAAGTAAATGTAGATAAGGAAACTTTGTTCATGCCTTTTGAACTCACAAGATTCTTGGATGGAATAGAGCAAACAGGCCTCGTAAGAACCTCTTCATTGGCACATTAGCACTTCATTCATTTCTGTCTCAAGATTAATATTAATAATCCATGTCGACCGACTCTGTGCAGCATTCTTCCATAAGGTGACCAGCTAGTATAGCACTTTCATGAATGGACTGATTTTTCCTTTTTTTGCCCATAATATCATGTCAAAAATTATTGCCAGAAAAATATCGAAAAAGCATATATCTTCTAAGTTGTAACTTTACATATTCAAATCTAATTTTGTTAGCTTCAAACTCCTCAAACTACGTAGACGACTCTAAAACGTGACCATTCACACCGCTGCCATCTTGGCTTCCCACCTGCGTTACATACTTCCGTTTGGGAGGAGTATAGCGCTGACATATGTGGCTTGAACAACCACATTCATTTACACCTGTCCAGTTTCATCTGAAACGCGTCCCAGACCACCTCCTGAAGTGGTTTGTACCATCGGATTTATATCCGTCTCGAAGCCATTTCGGAGAGCATTTAGACCTGGTCTTTTTACCATCGGATAGCTATCTGATCACAGAAAACGCAGGAAGTGACCAGATGTAAAAAAAAAAACCATATAGCCCCCCTTTTGCCATTTTAAATAATAGCATAACTTTTGGCTTACTATGTAGTCATATATAATATAAAACTCTTCTTGTTTTAAATTCTCACTGAGGGCTAAACCCCCTAAAGGTGAAATCCTAGATCCGCCCCTGAAGGCGTGTATCAGCTTGAGCAGTACACCATTTACAGCCACCATTTTCTCGAGCAGAAAACAGCAGCTGGTGAGTAAAGACTCTAAATTGTATAGGTTTATGGGAGAAATATAACTGTTGTGTTTCACAATAAGCTTACGTTTGTTAACGGGAGCTAACAATGAGCTATACGTTGATAGCATTTAGTTAATGTTATTTTTCAACATTTACTAATACACTGTGTGTGTGTGTGTGTGTGTGTGTGTGTGTGTGTGTGTGTGTGTGTGTGTCTGTGTGTGTCTGTGTGTCTGTCTGCGTCTCTGCCCTCCCCCCTCTGCAGTATAAACTCTAATGAAAGTGAAAGACAGCAGCTCCATTTTGTGACGAGTGAAAAATAAAGGATTTCAGGAGTAAAAACACAGTGAGTATCTAAAGCTCTAATATATAAACACATTGAAGTGACACTAGATACAGAAGAGTTTTGTGGCTTTGTACTGAAGCTTTAATGTACACAGGTTGTTTTATAACTTTATAGCGTGACTATTACCTGTAAGTGAACTCTGTGCTGATTCAGTGTTTAATTTAACACACCGATGTTGGAGTGAAGTAAACGTGTGTCCTGCTGTAATCTGGTGAAGGAGACATGACCTCCAACATGAGTGTGTCTGGAAAACAGGACTTAAAGAAAGACGAGAGGTGACTTACTTTTACATTCACCAGCAATAAATACACACCCAGTCTCACGGCAGTTCGTCACATCGGTTACGAAATGTAATCTATTTGATTCGTGTTTGTGGAGACTGAGCTCCCTTTTTTAACGTGTCAAAAAGCACGGCCTTTCGATCTAATGTATTTCAATTGGAAGCATTTTTCGTGTCTGCACCACGAAACAATTTTGCTCATTTGTTATTCATTTTTAAACTTTAAGCACTACGTTACTCAACATTTAACCAGGAGATTTTATCCTTGTTTTTATTGCTTTATATTCTGTAGGGTACTAACCATTGTGCTATGGTTTCTTTTCTGAGAAAAGCCGTTTTTTCCATCTATTTGGTGTGTTAAATCGGACAGTAAACTAAATACTACATTACCCACAAGCAGGGGTGTCGCCAGGGCCTTATTAGGGGGGCTTTAAGCACTATTCGGACGGGATTAGTTCTACGTGGGGGTAAAGTAATTATTACAAGGGCTTCTCTGTGATTTTAGTCCCGTCCGAATGTGCCATCTCAGTAATCATTACGGACAATGTCAGTAAAGATTATGGCGACTTTTACCTTCTGTAAAAAGGTCCGGAAAAATTACCTCAGGTAATACTAATCCCGTCCGAAAAGACCCGCTGTAAATATATACGGTAAAATTCCGCCATTTCCTGTTTAAAAGTAGTTTTTGGCGCGTTTTGCAAACATGGAGGCGCCATGTTGTCTGTTTGATAACAGTAAGCAACATCATACGCACATGACAACAAGGAGGTTACTGTGGTGCGTAAAGCGAGTTACCCCTCCCACTTCTGCTAGTTTTACTGAGATGTCTTGTCCCATGCGAATTGGCCAATTAATATTAAAGTCTTGAGGTAAAATTGCATTACTCCGCGTCCCCACGTAAAACTAATCCCGTCAGAATAGGGCTTTAGCCCCCCTAAAATTCTGCCCAGCCTCCCTTTGAATTATTTGATTAATTATTTTTTGATGCTTCAGTTGCCTTTAAAAACGCATTTGAAGCGGCGACAAGCTGCGTCATGTTTCGGCTCCTCCCCTGAACTGAGTCTGCTTGGATTCAGCGCGACAAGGTGTGTGTGCTTTTATTGATGTATTGCTATGATATGACATCTGCATCGGTGCAGTTCTTGTAATTGCAGTTTACTGGACCAATACACAGTTCGGTTTCTCATCCAATGTGTCTTCACTGCGTTCAACTTCAGCCCTTATAACAGTATACAAGCCTACCCTGAGCCCCCAAAATGAACATTCTAGAATCGCCCTCTGCCCACGAGTCTTATCTACTTTTACTATGTTGAAGTAGCTAAAACTACCTGATGACCCACCGCCGATTCTCTTTTAATGATATCCCTATCTTTCTTTCAACACATAAACATGAAAGTGTGCTTGATAATTCAACAATACGATGTCATGATGGTCAGGGAATATTCTGGCAAACGGTTTCTCTATTGCGTTTCGCAATCGGCATAGCAAACTGTAGCACACACCGTTTACCAACACGCGATGGTAAAAGCACAATGTTCCTCCTGTTTACCCAGCGCCAGGGGCGGTTCTAGCCCTTTTTTAGGGTGGCTCCAGCCCCCTGTGTATGATCTCAGCCTCCCTAAAACTAAAAGTATCATTTTTACTTTCATAAATAAACAATAAAAATTACGTTAAAATGCAGAACATGTCGTCGATGGGAAAGAAAATGATTTATTAGTTTGAATTAACCAAGAGCGATTTTTCTTTACTTTGCTTTTACGCGCGTGCGTTGTAGTCTTTCAAAAGTGCGTCATGAGCTGTCTGCTTTATTAGAACGGAGAAGCACAGGCACGCGCAGCGTGCACGCGCAGTCAGAGCTGGAGGCGTATATTAATCGGCGGAAAACCGCAAAGACGGTGAACAAAAGCAGTGAAATTTCACTATTCTTTTTACCAGAGTTGTAGCACAAACAAAATATTAATGCATTTATACATCAACATTTATTGATTTGGTCTTTGTCTTGTGAATATTTGTTTATTAATGACTGGATTCAATGGACACACTGTTTGTAGAGAATGCACACATACATGAACTGATTTGATTCAAGACTGGCATCATTACATCATGAATAAAATTTCGGTGTCCACTTATGCCATTTTAAATAATAGCATAACATTTGGCTTACTATGTAGTCATATAATATATAATATAAAACTCTTCTTGTTTTAAATTCTCACTGAGGGATAAAACCCATAAAGATGAAATCCTATAACTGCCCCTGCCCAGCGCAATATCTATTTGAGCACAATGAAGGATAATTTGCGGACTCAGAAATCAGGAGAATCAAATAAAACGCATGTTCATGACATCGTATTGTTGAATTATCAAGCACACTTTCATGTTTATGTGTTGAAAGAAAGATGAGGATGTCATTAAAAGAGAATCGGCGGTGGGACATCATGTAGTTTTAGCTGACATCTTAAACATAGTAAAAGTAGATAAGACTTATGGGTAATGTAGTATTTAGTTTACTGCCGGATTTAAAACAAAAATAGATGGAAAACGGCTTTTCTCAGAAAAGAAACCATAGCACAATGGTTATTGCTCTACAGAATATAAAGCAATAAAAACAAGGATAAAATCTCCTGGTTAAATATTGAGTAATGTAGTGCTTAAAGTTTAAAAATGAATAACAAATGAGCAAAATTACTTCCGAGTGGCGGAAAGAAAAACGCCGTGCAGACACGAAAGATGCTTCCTATTGAAATACATTAGATCGAAAGTCACATTAAAAAAGGGAGCTCCGTCTCCACGAACACAAATCAAATAGATTACATTTCGTAGCCTATGTGACTAACTGCCGTGAGACTGGGTTGTAAATACACACCGTGTCATGGGAACACATCTGTATCTCTAAACACTCACTAGTTAACACAGGAACTCAACTTTGCTTTAAGGTGTTTAATAGCAGTGAATATATCACTGATCTGATCTAAGGACATTTTAGACAAATCATTCACTGAGAGAAGAGTAAAAAGGACTGTGTAATGTGGAGCATAAGAGCAGCAGAGCTTTGTGTCAGTGAACTCTACAGGCTTTAAGACCCAGCTGTGTCAGTTAGCTGTGACTGGGACTCCTGATATCAGTGTAATTCCTGACTTATGAAGCCTGTCTCCTGTTTGAATAAGTGTACAAACTGGATCTGAATTAAAAGATGGAATTATTGGTGTTTAATGATGAACACATTGTTTAACAGTGCTGAGTATTAATTATTGCTGATATTTCTGTTGTAATTCTAGAATGATGGAGGGAAAGAGATCAGACTCACCAGAACCCAGCTGTGTGTCCATGAAGAGTGACCGGTCAATGGGACGTCCAGATACCTTCAGAGACAGAGACAGTTCTACTGATGTGAGGTCAGTATAGTGAGGTGTTTTACAGCAGTGTTCCACCTGATCAAACTCACTCGTCTCATTATGAAGCCCTTCATGAGCTTTATCAGGTGTTGAAGCAGTAAAACACTAAACTGTGCAGTGCTGCAGCTCTCGGACTGGCAGTGAGGAAAAGTGCTTTAAGAGTTCAGTTCAGTCTGCAGTCCCTGAGCTGGAGGGTCTGTGGTGCTACAGAAGAACATTTACACCTGGGACATTAATGACAATATAAGGATTTTATTCATACAGATTTATTCAAGCATTTGGGGGACGTCCTGGCCTAATGGTTAGAGTCTGACTCTCAACCCTAAGGTTGTGGGTTCGAGCCTCGGGCTGTCCACGACTGAGGTGCCCTTGAGAGAGCCACCGAACCCCCCCAACTGCTCCACGGGTGCCGCAGCATAAATGGCTGCCCACTGCTCTGTTCACTGCTGTGTTTGTGCACTTTGGATGGGTTAAACGCAGAGAACAAATTCTGAGTATGGGTCACTGTACTTAGCCATATGTCACATCACGTCACTTGTTTCTAAACATGTTGGAGTCAGTTAGGAAATCCTGAAATCAGTGTATTGTGTTAAGAGGATAGTGTTAAATATCTGTGTCTGTATTTGTTAGTGTGTGATTTGTGCAGCTATGAATACATCCATATACGTCCAATACGTCTATATCACATGATGTGTTTTGTTTGTTCACAGACCACAAAAGAAGAAATCACAGAAATCAAACATCAGCAAAAATGATCTGGACTCCATGTTCAAGGTGTGTGTGTGTGTGTGTGTGTGTGTGTGTGTGTGTGTGTGTGTGTGTGTGTGTGTGTGTGTGTGTGTGTGTTTAGTGTGTAATGTGTGTTGTGATCCTTGTAATGTCTTGATGTGCAGCAGCATTATGGGTAATCAGTTTTTTGAGTAATCAGAATTTCAGTTCTAAGTTTAAATGTGATAATAAAAAGAGACTTCTACTTTTATTTATAAATTAAAATCATCTCTCACTGTAACATGATAATATTTAGATCTGTTCCTGTGTGTTTCTAACCAGGAGCTGGAACACAAAGTCATCACTCTGATAAAGAATGAGCTGAAGAGGTTTAGGAAGCTCCTGAGTCCAGATTACCCAGCATGCACTGAGAGGGAGGTGGAGGATGAGGAGGATCTGCACAGTGTCAGAGAGGGAGCGCTGAAGATCACACTGCACGTCCTGAAGAACATGAACCACACAGATCTCACTAACACACTGTACAACAGTAAGAGCTCTGAGTCATGACTTTATTCCATCAGCTTCACTTTAGAGAGAGGAAATAGTTTTAGATATGAACACTTTTAGTTTTAAATGTAATTTTAGTATCATGTAAATCTGCTGCTTTTCTGTTCTGTTCATGGTCCAGCTTGTGGTTACTCTGTACAATGGTCCTGATCCTTCAGTAATATTTAGTACATCATTCAGGAACGAACAGCAGGAACTGAAATACATTTACATTTTATATTGAGCTCAGTGATTTTACATTAAAACATGTTATTACTTTGTTTATTAGAACTCACCTCTGTGTATCAGCCAACGTTGAAGTCCAAGCTGAGAGAGAAGTTTAAAAGAATTAATGAAGGAATCTCACAGCATGGAAGCTCAACACTTCTGAATGAGATCTACACTGAGCTCTACATCACAGAGGGTTGGAGTGGAGACGTCAATAATGAACATGAGGTGAGACAGATTGAGGCAGCATCCAGGAGACCAGCAACACAGGAGAAACCCATCAAATGTAATGATCTCTTTAAAGACAAGTCCATCAGAACTGTGCTGACTAAAGGAGTTGCTGGAATTGGAAAAACAGTCTCTGTGCAGAAGTTCATTGTGGACTGGGCTGAAGGAGAAGCAAATCAGGACGTCACCTTCATGTTTCCACTTCCCTTTAGAGAGCTGAATCTGATGAAGCAGCAAAATCTCAGTCTCATGAATCTTCTTCATCATTTTTTCCCAGAAATAAGAAAACTGGGACCAATAAACTGTGACTCCTACAAAGTGGTGTTGATCTTTGATGGTCTGGATGAGTGTCGACTTCCTCTAAATTTCCAGAAGAATGAGAGATTGTGTGATGTGACAGAGTCAGCCTCAGTGGATGTGCTGCTGACGAACCTCATCAAGGGGAATCTGCTTCCCTCTGCTCACCTCTGGATAACCACAAGACCAGGAGCAGCCAATCAGATCCCTCCTGAGTGTGTAGACCAGGTAACAGAGATACGAGGCTTCAGTGATCCTCAGAAAGAGGAGTACTTCAGGAAGAGGATCAGTGATCAGAGCCTGGCCGATAAAATCATCAGACACCTGAAGTCTTCAAGAAGCCTCTACATCATGTGCCACATCCCAGTCTTCTGCTGGATCTCAGCCACTGTTCTAGAGAGAATGTTGGGTGAAGCAGAGGGTGGAGAGATCCCCAAGACTCTGACTCAAATGTTCACACACTTCCTGATCTTTCAGATCAAACACAAGGAAAAAAAGTACCTTCAGAGATGTGACCCTGATCCTCAGCAGACCAGAGAGAGTATCATGGCACTGGGAAAACTGGCTTTCCACCAGCTGGAGAAAGGAAACCTGATCTTCTATGAGGAAGACCTGAGAGAGTGTGGCATTGATGTCAGAGAAGTGTCAGTGTACTCAGGAGTGTGTACCCAGATCTTCAGAGAGGAGTTTGGTCTTCACCTGGGGAAGGTGTTCAGCTTTGTACATCTGAGTGTTCAGGAGTTTCTGGCTGCTTTATATGTATTTTTCAGCTTCATTTTTAGAAAGACAAATGTGCTTGTGGAGCAAAGAACAGGATCTGTTTTAGAAAATATCAGAAGAATGATTTTTAATTCCTTCAGAAATCCAAACATGTCTGATCTCCTCAGGAGTTCAGTAGACAAAGCCTTACAGAGTGAGAATGGACACCTGGACCTGTTCCTCCGCTTCCTTCTGGGTCTCTCACTGGAGTCCAATCAGACTCTCTTACGAGACTTAATGTCACCGACAGGAAGCAGATCTCACAGCAAACAGGAAACAGTGGAGTACATCAAGGAGAAGATCAGGGAGAATCCATCTCCAGAGAAATCCATCAATCTTTTCCACTGTCTGAATGAACTGAATGATCATTCACTAGTGCAGGAAGTACAAACTTACCTGAAAAGAGAAGGTTACAGTAGTCTCAGTGACACCAGACTCTCTCCAGCTCAGTGGTCAGCTCTGGTGTTTGTGTTACTGAACTCAGAAGAGGAGCTGGATGAGTTTGATTTGTATAAATATGATCCATCACATGAATGTCTTCTGATGCTGCTGCCAGTGGTCAAAGCCTCCAGAAAAGCTGAGTGAGTATTTTTATTTATAACTGTATTACTGCATGGTTTATTATTTTAATGTAACACTGAACTGCACTGTTTGGATTAATGTGTGTTAATAGTTCCTCTAATCATCTTTACACAAACCTCTGGTACTTTTACAGAAGATTGTGTCACTTTTTACACTAACATGTTATATCTGAACTGAGGGCTGGGCCACATGGACAACATATATAACATCATATGAGTCATTTTATAGCTTTTATATATGAATCATGAAACATTGTGTTCTCTAAAATTGATGTAAAACATCGACACAAAATAACTGCATGTATTTAAGAACTAAAGACATTTCTGAACTAAACACCAGTAAAAGACTTTTTCTTTTCTGTTTATTTTGAGAGTGACATTTAACAAAACTCTCACAGATGAGAAAAAACATCAGACTGACAAAATGGGATCAATATGGATAGAAAATATAAAAAGTAAATATTAAAACACTCTAATGTCCTTCAAGCATCTCTTTATGTTGAAGTTCCTCATCTTTTGTTGTGTGTGACACAGTGTTGTGGGGAGATTCACTCTGTCATGGCTTTTTTACTCAATTGTTCGTTCTAATAAAAATAAAACATAAATGCTTTTTAAAAATTGACCCCAATACGAAGGAAAACAAAAGTCTCCTTCAGTCTGCACTACTGCTAAACTTTACCAAGGACTGAGCTCGTGGTAAATAAAACATCAGTCATCATTTTGGACCTCGACACATTGGACAGACGAAGTGGGAAAATGTTCAGCTTTATCTTCGTATTATGTTAGAAACAAGCTAGGCAGCGAACTCAGATGTGTGATGAAGATTTTCTTTCTCTAACACTGACCAGTTTGTAGAGGATGGAGTTTAAATGTGACTTTTTATATGAAGACTTTTATTTTGATGGGGTTGTTTTTGTTCTTTGCTTATCAAGTGTACAAGCAGGTAAAAAGAGAGAGGATGAATAATGTGTCACAGGTGAGTGTAGTGTCGTGACCGCTGTTATTAAAAAGTCCTGTTTTGTTCTACTTGGAGCTCGACAAAGACACCAAACTGTTAATGATCACATTCTTGTTCTTGGGTCGTGATTGTTGTTAATCTGTTGTAGTTGAATTATAGACACAGTTTTTTGTCTGGTTCACTGATGGTGGATGTGGTAAAAACAGACGGTGAACACAAAGACGGTTGCATGTGACGGTCGGTCAGGTTTATCACCGTTACTGTTGAAGAGACGTCAGGTTTCATTCTTTCGAACCTTTCTGTGGATTTTGGAGATTTTAAGCTGTGGACTGTGTTTGTATTTATAAGCAGCTGTAGTGAATCTATATTTTTGTTGTACAACGTTAATAACAGACTGGTTTTGTTCTCTGTTCATCATTAAGTATACTCTAAAAAATAAAACGCTGGCTCAACTTAAAAAAATTAAGGTAACAATTTGCATGCATCTTTTTAAGTAGCTTTAAGTCAGTCATTATTAAGTAGATATCATGTACCTTTTATAGTTAGACTAACCCAATTTGTTTAGTACAACCAACATGATTTGACTTAACCTCTAAGAGCTTAATTAAGTTGAAACAACTTAATTTTAATTTCAAAGTTTTGGTGATATTAAGTGGTCAAATTACATAATTTAAGCTATTCTAACTTCTTTATTTTGATTCCATTCTACTTAGATATGTCCATGCAAATTGTTACCTTAATTTTTTTGAGTACAAGTAACTTATTTCACTTCAGTCAGGAGAAATAACACAGCAATTCCAGTTTTATGATGAAACTGGTTTATTATAAAACCAATGTCAACTTATGTACAAGAAGAGTGCTTTGACAAAACAATGCTTTGACAAAAAGATAATTATCCAGGACTAAAGTATTTTTTTCAAATAAAGTCAAGTAAAGAATCAAGTATTTTTCTGGTAGGTACATATCAGAATAAAATAAAATAATAACAATAAATCACAGGGAACGTGGAAAATGAATTCCTACAACAGACACAATTGTCAGCTTATTGGGTCCACCTAGCTGAAACTAAAAGTTTTCTTCCTTTTTTTAAATTTTTTGCAAAGTATTAATTTTTTTACATGTAACATTTCAGGAATACAACAGTTTATTGTTTAAAGACATTACCTTCGGCCTAGCTTTCAGACCATCCAGCTCAAGAATTATTTTCTGAAACACCTCAAAAGTATTTTTTAGTTCCTTTGGGTAGCTGAGGTTGAGAGCATATACCAGCCCTAGCAGGGCACAGGCACTGGATACATCCAGGTCTTGCAGGACTTCCGTTCCCTCAATAATAATACTGCCGTTGGCTGGGTCAAAATTTGTGGTACCTCATCATCCTAAGTAGATCAAAATCAATGTCAGTGTTTTAAGACAAGGAAAGGAACAGGACATTAGACACAGGAGTTAAATCTTGTCAGCTGCCTAACCATCAAACATAATGCTGCAGATTGTATATGAAAGAAAAATAAAAACTCAAATGTTGTAATGGCAAATTTACAAAAAGCTCAAGGTTTACAAGGTTACAAGATGGATCAACTGTGAAAACGACAAAGCAGGTAAAAATGGCATGCACACACATTGTCATGTTAGGTATTGTGCTTAAATTAACTTCCTTATTAGTTAACTATTTAACTTGTTACAGGTTTATGTATGTATGTATGTATGTATGTATGTATGTATGTATGTACATGTATGTATACATACTGTATGTGTGTGTGTGTATACGTATGTATGTATGTATGTATATACATGTATGCATATATGTGTGTGTGTGTGTGTCTTAATCAACCCAGTGTAAACTTTAAATTCGGACGACACTAAACATATTCGATATCAATTAACATCATTTACCTGCCACTGTAAAACAAAACATAATGCCTATTTTGAACACACTAGCTAGCTAAACGTCTATTAACTTTAGAATCGATGAATTAGCTTAGCTCAAACTGTCTTTTCAGTTTAGTGTGTGACAACAAAGATTTACTTAAGTAACGTTTGCCGCATTCATTGTGTTTCATATTTAGGTTTATATGTATTTTGTCCACCATGGAGGAAAGCTGATTTTGAGGAAAACGCGGTTGTAGCCGCCTCACTACATTACTACGAGAGAAAAGAGGTGTTACAGTGTTAGCTCAGGAGTTATTGACTCGGGAAAATCGAATCTGTGAATCTGCGGACAACTTTACTTAAGTCAACGATTTTTTGTGCATACAGTTGGTAGCTGCTGAGATTAAAACAAAGCAAAAATATTAACTTACCTATATAGCCTCGATTCTCCTGTTTCTCCGGCTCCTAGTAGTCCTTCTCTGGCAGAAAAACACGTCCGGGCAAATTCCGCCTTTACTCAACTTCTAAAGGATGCTCACTAGATATACAAGTTTCACTAACTTAATATTTTTCTGTTGTTACGAGAAGGTAAAAGTGTGTGTTCAAAATCGATATATAATTATGTTAAGACAGTATTCTTTATTTTAATTTTGAAAGACTTATTAAAATGAGTTATCAACTCACCAATACAAGTACATATTACAAACTTAATTATTTTATGCTGAAAATATTGTTTATTTTAAGTTTTACAAACTAACCGCATGAATCATTTTTTAGAGTGTACTGATAAAATATTACACATTGGGCTAAAGGTTTACAGACTCTGAGGTCTGATATCACTTGAGCTCTTATTGGACTGGGAACAAAATACTGAATTGTACCATACTGGAAAGAGTGGAGGTGGATTTTCTTTATTGTATTGAATATGGTCTTGTATTCAGCTTAAGTTGAGTGTTATAACTGAGTTACAGAGGTGAATTAGGTGCTAACTTCTTTTGTCTAGTCCTGGGTTAAAGCACTGACTTGGAAGGTGTATTGTGATCGTATCTGACACATTATTTTTTATTAATACTGTGTTCCATAAGAGAAGACAATAATGACAGTTAAATTGTTGAAGTTAAATGATGTGTTTTGATTCTGACAGCTACCTTGGAGTCGGACGTCTCACTTACCTTGCTAGGTTTGGGGAGGTTGTGCTGTTCAAAGCTAGTTCCACACTGTGTATTATACAATATACACTACCCTCTTCAGGAAGTACCATGTCACTTATAGCCCCCTGAAGCCCCCCTACACAAACCCTTTAGTGTGACACACAGTAGTGTTGTGTTAGATTTTTACCTACAAGGTGGGTTAGATTTCCTGCTATGTGTATATTCAGTGTTTTAGATTGAACAAACGAATGTCTGTATGTTGATCCATCTAAAGCTAATACTTGTGTATATACAGTGTCACTCATTTAAAGGTAAGAAGTTTGACTTTGTTTATTTCTGATGCTGTGTGCAGTCGTGCTGATGTGACGTCACTCTGTAAACAGGGAAGGAGCTCAGATTTGAGAAGAAAACCCCACGTTCACTTCTCAGTTGTGGAGGCATGAAAGACATGATCCCATTTACTCTGTGGAGAAAGAAGGGTTCACTAATTTGTGTTGAAATAGTAACAGTGACATCTGTAGTAAACAGTACAATGTTCTTTCTAATATCCTTTATTTACATTGTTTATGATAAATGAGAGATTTTTACACATCTATATTTCTTAAAAAATCATAATCAAGAATCGTTTATATAATCTTTCTCTTTAGTTTGGATGTAAGTGAACACTCCACCTGTACTCAGGTCCACACCAAACACCTGAACCAGTGTTTGTGTAAAATCAGATTTCTGGATGTGACAGATTTGTACGTGTACGAGCACAGAGAACAACACACACCAACTGTTTTAGTGTCTCTGTGAAATCCAACATATAACTGAGTGTAAAGTATGACTAGTATTGTCATGTTATTACCTGGTAGTGTACAGCTGTATAATTCTTTATGTTCTGTAATAAAATGCACTGTATCTGCAGTGTTGGGTGTAGAAACTTGAACACAGATCAGAGTGTAGTGTTTGTAGGCTGCTCGCTCTCACATGTGTGTGTTATGTACATGACCTAATGGTCTTATAATAAATTGTAGATGAGAGATTGTGGAGTGCAGAAAGACGTCCCTGCTCCTGTAAATGTGCTGATGTGGTGTCCTGTCCTCTGATTTGTGTGTGTGACACAAACACACTGACATTTCTGTTACATTTTCAACTTTAGCTGGATTATGGCTGTGTTTGTGTGTTTGAGATCAGTGTTCTGATATTTCATCATTTCTCTTCCAGTCTAATTAAGTGTAATCTGACAGAGGAAAGCTGTAGAGTTCTGTCCTCAGTTCTCAGCTCAAAATCCTCCAGTCTGAGACATCTGGACCTGACTAAGAATAAACTGCAGGATTCAGGAGTGAAGCTGCTCTGTGATGGACTGAAGGATCCAAACTGTAGACTGGAGATACTGAGGTACACACACACACACACACACACACACACACTCACACACACCCTTAAATTTTGAGGATTTATTCTAATCATTATATCTTTATTTCTATAGAACCTTTTAAACAGAAGTCTTTACAATAGACTATATATACACTACTCAAAAAAAAGGGAACAGTTAAAGGCAGTTCTCCGATTTTTGAGAAATGCTTCAGAAAACTGAGTCGGGCCGAATAATAAAAAAATCAAAAACAAAATTCAAAACAAACATGTAGCCAATGAGCAGAAAGGGGCGTGTCTTTTCTTGTCAATATGGGCAGAGAGAGTGTTCAGTGCGCATGTGTGACATTAGCAGAAAGCAGTTTTAACATTGATATGGAGGATAAAAACAAAGAAAGAAAGCGAAGAAAGGCTTACGATCAGGCTTAGGATCAGCTTTGACCTAAAGGACCAGCACTGGAGAGAACTGAAGGAGCAGGAAGTTGGCCACATATTCACAGGTTGGAGTTTCCCGAGTCAATAACTCCTGAGCTAAACGCTGTTACTACACAAATAACACCTCTTTTCTATCGTAGTAATGTAGAGAGGCAGCTACAACCGCGTTTTGTGTAGTAACAGCGTATCGTCAGCATAACATTGGAAATTAATCTTATGTCTTCTTATAATGTTCCCTAATGGAAGCATGTATATCAAGAAGAGCAGGGGTCCAAGGACTGATCCTTGAGGGACCCCATAATTAACTGGCAATAAGCTGGAAGATTCACCATTTAATTCTACAAAATGGTATCGATCAGACAGGTAGGATCTAAACCAACTTAAAGCCTGTCCATGAATACCTGTGTAATGTTGTAAGCGATCTAGGAGAATGTTGTGATCTATAGTGTCGAATGCAGCACTAATGTCAAGTAGAACTAATGGGGACATACAGTCTTGGTCCGAAGCTAAGAACAAGTCGTTTGTAACTTTAACAAGTGCAGTTTCTGTGCTATGATGTGGCCTGAAACCTGACTGAGACTCTTCAAAGATATTGTTCTCCTGTAAGAAGGAGCTCAGTTGAGCAAAAACAACCTTTTCTAGTATTTTAGACATAAATGGAAGATGTGAAATAGGTCTGTAATTTAATAGTTCATTAGGATCTAAATTAGGTTTCTTAATGTGGGGCCAAATAACTGCCAACTTGAAGGATTTAGGGACGTAACCTAAAGATAACGAGGAGTTAATTATATTAAGAAGAGGCTCACCAGCTTTATATAACACTTCTTTTAGTAATTTAGTTGGGATTGGGTCTAGTGAACAGGTTGTTGATTTAGCTGTAGTAATAAGCTTATCTAACTCTTCCTGTCCTGTACTTGTAAAGCTCTGTAGCTGTGAGTGTAGAGCTTTAGGTGAGACTGAGTCACAAGCTGCTCTCACATGTTGAACATCACCTATTTTGTTCCTGATGCTTTTGATTTTATCAGTGAAGAATCTCTAAAATCCTCACAACTGAACTGTGATGAAATAGTGTGTTCACATTACTGTGTTTTTGTTAAACTAGTTAAACTGCTAAATAAAAACCTGGGGTTGTTCTGGTTATTTTCTATGAGCTCAGGTGCTCAGCCCTAGCAGATTTTAGAGCCTGTCTGTAGCTGGACATACTGTCCTTATACACACACAATTCTTAAAACCTCTAATTTAGTTTTTCTCCATTTTCGCTCGAGGTTACGGGTTTCTCTATTGAGGGTGTGAGTATGGCTATTATACCACGGTGCAGGTGTTTTGTCTCTGACTTTCTTTAATCTTATTGCTGCAACAGTGTCTAATGTGCTAGTGAATATAGCGCCGATGCTGTTATTCATTACATCTAGATCGTTTGTGTTTGAGGGTACAGTAAGAAGTCCAGACAGATCAGGCAGGTTAATTGTGAATCTGTCTTTAAAAAAAAAGTTTAAAGTGTCCGCCAACTCCTGGACAGTCTCTCTCTCTCTCTCTCTCTCTCTCTCTCTCTCTCTCTCTCTCTCTCTCTCTCTCTCTCTCTCTCTCTCTCTCTCTCTCTCTCTCTCGTCACCCAGCATTTCAACAGTTTTTGTTTTTGGGAGTTTATTATTGACCATCAATAATTAAAAATGACAGGTCTGGATCTCTGTGTCCTCATAACTTACTACGGCCGTAAATAGGACAACAAATGAGTAAAACGTACACACTTAAATACAGTATAAAGGTCATGGTTATAGATGTACAGAATAACACGTCTGCACAAAAGTTCACAAAGATTTATATACGACTAAAGTATATAATGTGAAAGTTGAGAGAATTAAAGAAATCAAGCATGTTACTGGCTTCAGTATACGTGACAGAGAATTACACACGACTGAACTCTATTGGTCGTGTTTTCAGAGCTAGAGAATGTGATGTGGTGAGAAATCGCAGGATCCTTTTCTCTGTGATGTGCATTCTTACTTGTCACATCTGTACACAGATGTTCATGTTATATTTTTATCCTGACATTAGAACCTTGTGTTCAGGTGGACACTTTATTTCTCATTGATGGAAACACCTCAATTCACTATCTGAGAAATAAATCAAACACTTCATCATTTCTCTTCCAGTCTGTGGGACTGTGATCTGACAGAGGAAAGCTGTAGAGTTCTGTCCTCAGTTCTCAGCTCAAACTCCTGCAGTCTGAGACAACTGAACCTGAGTCACAATAAACTGCAGGATTCAGGAGTGAAGCTGCTCTGTGATGGACTGAAGGATCCACACTGTAAACTGGAGATACTGAAGTACGCGCACACACACGCACACACACACACACACGCACGCAGGCACACACACACGCACGCAGACACAGACTCACTCACACATGCACACACACTCACACATACACACACACACACAGACACACACATGCACGCACACAGACACACACATGCACACACACACACACACACACACACACACACACTCAGTTTTAATAAACACTACAACATCCAGTTCTCCTCTGTGGTAACTGTAACTGTAGTGATCTGATATATTGTCATTGTTGTTGTGTGTGAGATGGAGAGTAAATGTACTGTATATAAAGATTTTGTGTAGTTCATGTTTTCAATACTAAAACTGAGAGTGTTAAGTGTGAGAAGGGTTTCTTTCTTGCAGGATGTATAATTGCAGTATTACAGATGAAGGTTGTGCTGCTCTGGCTTCAGCTCTGAGGTCAAACTTCTCATCACACCTGAGAGAACTGCATCTGCTCAGTAATAATCCAGGAGAATCAGGAGCGAAGCTGCTCTCTGATCTACTGAAGGATCCACACAGTACACTGAAGACACTAGAGTGAGTTACTGACTTACTGTCTCTTTACTGTATGATATTGTGTAATATTCACTGTGTGCTGTAAAATGTCACATCTAATGTGTGTATTTATGCTTCTGTTGTTCATAAGCAATGTGTTTAAATTTGTCTGTAATTCTGTCCTGTTGTGTTTTTCAGCATTAAGCCTAAGAAACTCCCCAGGCCTGGTATATGACAGGAGTCTCTCCTCGGACCTTTTTTCCAGGATAAATCAGTTATGGTGGTGAAGCGTTAGAACACGTCCCACATTTCCAGCAGTTGGGGAGCTGAATCATTCATATTCAGATGTAGAAGATCCAGAACAATAACTGAAAGAGATCAGTGTCACTGTTTCCCAAATGTTTTTGTCACGACACAGTTTTGATTTATAAAACATCCCACGGCAGACGGCAAACCACTAAGCTTTAAAATTAATTGCACAAACATGCTTCATTGCTTCAGGTTGCATATTAAAATTGGACATAATCCTACATTAAAATGACATTTAATGTGAAATTTGAGCTGAAGTCAAGTAGGAATAAGTTAGTTACACGCTGTTGCTGCTGATAAAACAACAAATTTAGGCTACATATCATTGCTGTCAGGTGGAAACCTCGTATTTTTTAAATAATTATGTGTCATCAAAATTGGTATCATGGCTTTATATATGGTCAGACAAGTGCGTCATTATATTAACATCTTATGTAAACAGCTGCATCTGAGGCAATAAGTGCATTTTTTCAACTTACAGGATATAAAGTGTATTGTAATCGCTGTTTTTGTTGTTGAATACATGTGGACAATATGTCATGATTTAAAAGGTAAAACAGTACTTAAAACAGTATTGGCTACTAGGAAATATGACAAAAACTCTAAATAAAAAAACATTCGTCTTTATCAGTGTTGTACTGTAACAAAGTACAAATACTTCGTTAGAAATATGAAAGTAGAAATGTCACGTATCTGTACTTTACTTCGCTATTTAAATTTGTCAACTTTCACTTTTACTCCACTACATTTCCGAGATAAAATGTAAACTTTTACTCCGTTATATTTCCACTAAGCGTCTTCGTTACTCGTTACTACAAAATAAAATCAGAAGAAATGTGTGTGACTGTAATAAGGGAGGTTTGGTGTATCACTGCTCCTAGATTGTATTACGCTCCGCGCGCTCTATGGAGAAGCTCAGGAACGCGCAGCGTGCACGCGCAGTCAGAGCTGGGGGCGTTTATCTATAACGTTAATCGGCGGAAAGACGCAAAGACGTCAACCAAAAGCAGTGAAATGTCACTATTCTTATTACCAGAGTTGTAGCACAAAGAAAATATTAATGCAAACAATCCATTCAATACTAAATAAATTTGGTCTTTGTCTTGTGAATATTAGTTTATTAATGACTGCATTCATCGGACACACTGTTTGTAGAGAATGCACACACACATGAACTGATCTGATTCAAAATGGCATCATTACATCATGCATAAAATTTTGGTGTCCACTTTTGCCATTTTAAATAATACCATAACTTTTGGCTTACTATGTAGTCATATAATATATAATATAAAACTCTTCTTGTTTTAAATTCTCACTGAGGGCTAAAACACCTAAAGATGAAATCCTAGAACCGCCCCTGATCTTATACCTACTGAAAATTTCACTTAAATTTTATTTTTACTTTATTTTATTTTTATAAAATCACTGAAATTTTATTTTTACTTCAAATACTTAAGTACAGTAAATATCAGAAAATTACTTTTGATACTTAAGTACTGTAAATATCAGATACTTTAAGCATTTTACTTGACTAATATACTAAAAGGTGACTTTCACTTCTACCAAAGTCTTTTCCTAGTATGATACTTGTACTTTTACACAAGTATTGCTTTCTAGTACTTTATACAACACTGGTCTTTACAGACAGTGTTTTCCGAGTAAAGTTATTTACTCAAACATGGTTCTTTACTTAACCTACATTTGCATTGCAACCAAACAGAGTACTTAATGTATTCAAGAACATACCTTTTACAAATGTCCAACGAAAATTATTTGTTCAAAATCTGTATCTTTAAAACTGCTTTCTGTTTTATTATTATTAAAAGCAGACTGGAAAATACAAAAAAAAAAAAAATAAAAGCATTGCCTATAAATGAAATTATGTGGGTGAAAAGTCTCTCTTGCAATCTGTGCCTCCTTTAAATTGTGAAAAAATAAAGCATTTATTTAAAACGAGATCGATAATGAAAAAAAGTGTAACATGGTCAGTCCTGGAACAAATGTGCTGTAACAAGCCAACAGTGTAACATCATTGAGGAAACATAAGTACCACCTCTTGAACATTACCTCGAGTAAATACTTACAAAAGAAGTTTATTTTTCAGGACATGGACCTTGTTTGACAGATTGTTGGCATTTAGCTCCATAAAAAGCTTTTAAAATGTTTCAAATGTGTATCTGAAGTCTTGTGTATAGGCCAAGTTTAATGCATAAATTAGACCAAGCATCATAGAACACGCTTCGGCAACATTGTTTAGGTTTTCAAGTATTTTGATGCCTTCAAATATGATGCCAACATCTTGGTAAGGGTCTGTGGCATGTGCCCCTTCAGGTTTGATGACGTAGCTTCCTAGGGTGGTGTTATGCATCGAGGTTTGGGCTTCATCATGTTCAACATCCTAAAGAATTCAAATACAATAATATGTAATTACATAAAATCCAGGTGAAAGGGGAATTGGTATTAGTGATATGTTTAACAGGCTTAAATTACCATGTACTCCTTCACAAGGTTTGAGGGGTCTTCATTCACATAAACAACGAGAGCTTTTAGGATGTATTCACATCTTTTTTCGATGGGGACATCGTTAAAAGTGTGACCAAAAAGCCAAAAAGGCTTGTGTAAAGCTATACACAAGCCTTGATGTTAAGTTTTCAGTTTTTTTTTAAAAGTTCAGATGTAATACTCTCTAAATCCACCTTCTTTTGACTACAGTGGCTTATAGAGGGTTTTGCATTTGAACTCAGATATATGTCAGGCTTTAGATGCATTTTACAGAGGAGGAAACAAAATCATTATGCCATTATTTATCTTCCCTCAACCATTATTACCTTTAGCATTTTAATTGGGAGAAAAACATGGTTTCGTAACGTGATGCTGAGTGCATAATAACTGAAAGAGAGAGAAATATTGCTAGATTTAAAATGATGAGTTTAAAGAACAAACCTGATCCATAACTGACAGGATGTTGTTGATCTTCTGTCCTGCTGCTCCTCATTTCTTTCTGAAAACACTGATGAGCTGAGTTGAGAAATGATCGAGTTGACTCATGAATTTGGCCACCAAAGGGACCGTTGTATTTGTACTGAATTCCACAGACACCTAATACAGTTTTAAAACAACAATCGATATAGTTAGTGTTACATTTGTGACAGTCCTTACAGTGTTATAATATACTAACAGTATGTCTTCACCAACACTTACAGATCACATACAACATTACCACAAATTAACCAACCAAATAAACGTGAATAATCCTTCAAAATTCACAATTACAACAACCATATAAGTAATTATAGCTGATGTTAGAGACACTTACCTCATTAAAGAGGGCTGGACATCTGTTCTTAAATTCACCAATGAAAGGCAAATGTTTGACCACTTCATGCTAATCCTGGCCATCTGTTTACACAAACGGGGAAAATGCTAATGATTAACAATTAAAAAAAAGTTTGTCTTTTTATGGAAAGAAAGAAAAACAAAAAAATGAGAAAGAAAGAAAGAAAGACAAAACATGAGAAAGAAAGAACGAAACAAAAAAATTAGAAAGAAAGGAAGAAAAAACATGAAAGAACAAAAGAAAAGAATGACAGAAAGAGGGGAAAGATGAGAGTATCCATTTCTTCCCTTCACAAAGAAAAAATGTGAAGAAAATTTTTATACTTGAATTAATATGATAAATAAAATCAGTGTAATGTGTGTTTCTCCGCCCTCTCTTAATGAAAGTGTCTGACTGATCTCAGGTCTGTCCTGTAGCCCCACCTACAATAACACCACACTGAGCTGTTAAGGATGAGTGGTCACTGGTCCGTGTGTATGTGCGCGTGTGTGTACCGAGGAGGCATTTTCTTTGTAGCGAAAGGCCAGCTGATAGGCGGCGAACACCAGTGGGGGCAGCGTGTAGCGGATCCTCTGATTACCCCCGGCACCGAAGTGCTTCCTGGCTGTATTTAATATCTTTAGGAGGTATGAATTAGGATGAGAAACTGTAGGATGTGTTTGAATAATTCATTGCTCCATAACAGCGAGACGTCTTCTGTAGGTTCAACAGATTCCATATTCATTAGAGACTCATTAGGACAATTTGGAGCGTTCTGTTAAAACGGCATACATGATGTGGTCTGGTGGTGTTTTACAAAAGAGAGAAAGAGAGAGAGAGAGACAGAATGTGAGAGAGAGAATGTGAGAGAGAGTGAGCGAGAGAGAGAGAGAGCGAGAGAGAGAGGGTACTGTACTGATGTATAGGGGGAGTACTACACACCAGGTACTGTACTGATGTATAGGTGGAGTACTACACACCAGGTACTGTACTGATGTATAGGTGGAGTACTACACACCAGGTACTGTACTGATGTATAGGTGGAGTACTACACACCAGGTACTGTACTGATGTAAAGGTGGAGTACTACACACCAGGTACTGTACTGATGTATAGGTGTATAGGGGGAGTACTACACACCAGGTACTGTACTGATGTGAAGGTGGAGTACTACACACCAGGTACTGCACTGATGTATAGGTGTATAGGTGGAGTACTACACACCAGGTACTGTACTGATGTTTAGGTGTATAGGGGGAGTACTACACACCAGGTACTGTACTGATGTATAGGTGGAGTACTACACACCAGGTACTGCACTGATGTATAGGTGGAGTACTACACACCAGGTACTGCACTGATGTATAGGTGTATAGGGGGAGTACTACACACCAGGTACTGCACTGATGTATAGGTGGAGTACTACACACCAGGTACTGCACTGATGTATAGGTGGAGTACTACACACCAGGTACTGTACTGATGTATAGGTGGAGTACTACACACCAGGTACTGCACTGATGTATAGGTGTATAGGGGGAGTACTACACACCAGGTACTGTACTGATGTATAGGTGGAGTACTACACACCAGGTACTGCACTGATGTATAGGTGGAGTACTACACACCAGGTACTGCACTGATGTATAGGTGGAGTACTACACACCAGGTACTGTACTGATGTATAGGTGGAGTACTACACACCAGGTACTGCACTGATGTATAGGTGGAGTACTACACACCAGGTACTGTACTGATGTGAAGGTGGAGTACTACACACCTGGTACTGTACTGATGTATAGGTGGAGTACTACACACCAGGTACTGCACTGATGTATAGGTGTATAGGTGGAGTACTACACACCAGGTACTGTACTGATGTGAAGGTGGAGTACTACACACTAGGCATTGTTGGTCTGGATCGTCTGAATGTAACAGATGGATGAAGCGACCCACTAAACTCTGATCCTCTGTGAAGTCTGTTCCCGTCTGCGTACCTGCTCCTGACCCAATATGGTGGTGTTGTAGTCCAGTGTGTTGCTGAGCACGTAGCAGCTCATGCTCTTGCGTGACTCGTAATCGAAGTACTCGAAGAGCGGCGGGAAGTGTTTGAGCTGCAGGACCGTCAGGATGTTGTTGTAGGTATCCACAGGAATCTTCAGCAGCCTGGTGAGCTCCTTGGATACGGCACTGCTCGTCACGATGCTGCAGGACAACACAGATTAACAGAACGCGTTAATGAACTTCACGCTGAACACAAACCAAGAGGCACTTTTTAGACTGAGCTACTTCCAGCTCAAGACCAGATCAATATGCGACAGCCACCAAACTACATGAGAGGGAGAATGTGTTTTAAGCCCCGTCCGCCCAGTTCCTTACACAAGAACGTGTGGAACCGTTGTTAGCGTGCCGTTGTTAGCTAGCAATACATTTTGACATTACTTCTTAGTTAAGCATAAAAGCCTCCGTCGTTCGAATGTGGTTTCAGTGTCTCAATTCTGAAGAACTAAAATAAGAACCTGTCAAAGCGGCAGTCTTTTTAAAAATTTTAAAAAGCATGGTGGTAACAATGACTGCATAAAAAGGGAACACTGCTGTATTTTTGAAAGTGTGTGACATTTATGAAGTTGCCTATAAAAAAAAGAAAAAAAGAAAAAAAAAGAAAGAACCAAGCAAAAGAAAGAAAAAAAACCCAGACAACAAAAAAAATGAAATAAAAAATCGGAGGTGACCTTCAACCCGGTGGCATCCG